>NW_019272559.1:0-20715 GCF_002738345.1 Cucurbita maxima | reverse complement strand
CTTTAATTTGAAATGACTGATTTGGGAGTTCTTTATCGAAAAAGAGGTAATGAAAAGTTGATAGCATATACTGACAGTAATTATGCATGAGATATATATGACAAGAAAAGCACTTCTGGTCCAATGCACACACAGGAACAAGTTGTAGATATGATGAAAAAACTACTGAAGTTAGACGCATTCATAAAACTACATGAGTCAATGGGTATGTGTGTAGTATCACGAGTAAACTGATGGCAACCTTACAATTAGTTTAAGGGAGAAATTGTTAAAGATTGTCATGTTACTAGTTTGTTAGAATCTTAGGACCACTAGGAATTTTGTCCACTTTATGGTGTCCACTTCTCTAGGAATGTGGAATGTTACAATTAATTAGGTGGTAAGACCATAAGACTATAAAAAAATTAGTTTGTTAGACTTAAAAAATAAAAAAATAAAAATTACTTTGTAAGGATAATTGATAATATCATATTTTGCACACGTATGTACCTCGAATAGAAAAGGAGAACTAATAAGAAAAAAATTAATTACTTTGTAAGGATAATTGATAATATCATATTTTGCACATGTATGTATCGTATATATCATGATTCGAAACTGTGAGGCCTCACAGGAACACTATGTCATAAAAAGAATGAATGTTAATTCGAAACCGTATATATCATATTAACCATAAAAGATATGTTCCGTATACGTATGCATGTCTCATAGGAACACTATGTCATAAAAAGAATGAATGTATGATTTGCATCATAACTATATATCATGATTCGAAACTGTGAGGCCTCATGTATTTTGCATGTCACATGTATCGAGATAATTTCTTGTTATGATTAGTACACATGTGTACACTTACTTATTTTGTACACAATGATATTATACATGCTCATTCCCCTTTGTGGCTTCTGACAATGTGGGTGTATACTAACCTACCGTCAGACCCAGGGGTATGTAAATGAGCTCACTTAGTGGGTCCATGTATGTATGTGTGGTTGTGAATAGAGAAGTACTACACATCAAACTTTACTCGAACTTGAAGTAGAGAATAAGGTCATGCATAATTGTACGTGCTTGCATTTTTTGACCTAAACGTCTGGTGGAAGAAATTAAAATCATGACGAGTTGTGAGAATTCTCGTGAATCCAATTGTCCATGCCAGATTGAAGAAAAATACTTCACTCATTTAATTTAGAAACATGACATGTCATTCCTCCGTGATTGATTTGAGATTTATTTTAGACACTTTCCCAACAAATGTTTTATAAAATTACGGAATATTTATTTTGAGATGGTTATATCGATGCTTATTATTTCTTTTACCCTAGAGAACTTGAAATTGGTCCCCTAGCTTTAGAACTTGAATCTAAATCTTCGTGGCTTTGATATTAGTCATTAAAATCAACGATCCTAAGTATTTAGGAGTAATTTAATAAAAAATTTAAACGATAATCTCTAATAGATTGTAGTTTAATGGTGATAATTTTATGTTGTGGTCGTGAAGACTTGACTAATGTGTGGCTCTAGATTAGTGATGAGAATTCCATGTTTTACCCAAATCATCTCATTTGAGCTTGAGTTGTACCTCTGTTATCATTTTCCATAATTATTTTACCTTCCTTTCTTATTCACATAGTTAATAATTGAAACTAACTTTATTTTCTTTGTTGTTCTAACAAAGGTGTGTTCCATAAAACCCATAAAGATACATTGAATAATTATTTAATTATTTAACAAGGTTCCCATGGGTGCAAGAACTCAAATTTGTTTTGAGGAATATTAAACAAAGAAAAACCGTTATTATATGCAAATTATCTTTCATTACTACATCGATCAGAAAGCCATGTTCCCTTTTCTGGCCAGAAAACTTCGAATGAAGCATGCCCTAATCTAGTGGCAAAGTTGCACCAAAACAATGTCCTTCGAGAAAAATTCTCCCTAAACTCCCAATTGAATTGGGTTCCTGGATTGACGATATGCACGCCTAAGTCCATAGCCAATCCAAAATTTTAGGTTAGATACCCACAAACTAAGATAAATATATACATATAAATTTTAAGGAATATACGAAAATAGAAACATTAAAATACAAAAATAAAAACCTTAAAAAACAGGTGAGGCATTAATGGAAGTTGAGAATTGGATGCGGTAAACCACACGAGACATTAATATATATTTCGATAGAAAAAGCAAACAAGAATACTAGCCTTATAAAATTTGTCTATTGATCCATCAATTCAATAGACAAAACCAAAAATTCAAACTTATATTTTCAATTCTTCTATTGATCCATCAATTCAAACTTCCTTATATTGTTTGAGTGTGTAGGCGAAGGCCAAAGTTTGTTTAAGTTAATTTGATTCAAATATATGGTATGACATGAGTTCTATGAGTAAAATATGCTTATTGCAATTCAAATTTACTTATTACTATAGAGTTATACATTCCCTTTTTCTTTCAAAATTTGGTTCCTTTTCTTTTCTAAGATTTGATCCATTATAATTGCAAAATTAACTAAAGTTTAAACTCTTATGGGTCTAAAAAAATATATTTTAATTAAAACCTAACCCATTAAACTAATCAACAATTTTATTTATATTCAATACCAAATATCTTAGTTTGTTTTCTTTTTTTCACTCAATTTATCACTAAAAAAAATTAACCTAAAAGATACTTTCAATTACTAATTTTTCTAAAGATATCGTAGTATTCTTAAATATGGTACCCAAGCTTGTTGTAGCCATGATCGAGAGCCCAATAACTCTTCATCTTCGGTCTTGGTGTTTATCCATGAGATCATCAATAGTAGTATTCATTTATCTTTCAATATGACCCAGAGAAGTTAATAAAAGAATCGTTCCGACAACTTTACACTTCAAGAGTAAAAAATTATACCGATTATATCGTTCGTCTAAACGTTCTTTCTCTCCTTACACGTTCCACACAATGACGAAAACGTCCCAGCAACTAAGAAGAAAAATAATCAAGCAGAAGGTATTTCCAACAGTAATCAGAGGTATTTTATAAGTTTTATTGATGATTACCGTCGCAATGTGTGAATATATTTTCTTGCTGAAAAAAATCTTGTTGATAAAGAGATTGGAGATTTTATTCGTTGTCTACCCATAGATAGGGGTGGAGAGTACACCTCTCACGAGTTCAATAGTTTTTGCAAAACTAATGGTATCAGTAGAAAACTTATAGCGAGTCTAGATGAGTGCAAGAACAGAACAATCATGAACATGATTATAAGTATATTATCAGAGAAGCAAGTTCCAAAGAATTTTTGGCCAGAAGCAGTAAACTGGATATTGCACGTGCTCAATAGAAGTCTTACAGTGGTAGTGAAAAATATGACTTCAGAGGAGGCTTGAAGTGGCGCAAAACCTAATACTAATTATTTTTTAGTTTTTGGATACATTGACCGTGTTCATGTATCAGACGGTAAGAGAAAGAAGTTAGATGATCAAAATTTTCAGTGTGTGCTACTAGGGATGAGTGAAGAGTCTAAAACATATAGACTCTATGTTCTAGTGTCCAAGAAGATAATTGCAAGCAGAGAGGTGATTTTTGAAGAAAACAAATGTTGGAATTGGGGTAAAACTAACGAAGAAGTTGAACTTGATACCCACGAATGGAAAGATAGTAATATAGAAGAAAGCGAACATGATCAAAGTGAGGAAGAATCTGAAGAGGAGGTGATAGTAGAAGAAGAAGGGGAAGTTAATATATATTCCAATGATCCATCTAAAGCACACCCGAAGTGAGAAATAGAAGAGCACCATTATGGATGGAGATTATGTGAGCAAGGGAGAATTTTCTGAAGAAGCTGAGCACAACAATTTAGTTCTATTAACCTCAACTATAGATTCGACTACCTTTGAAGAAGCTGTTCAAAGTTCAAAATGGTGAGCTACAATGGACTTGGAGATAGAAGCCATCGAACGAAATGAGACTTGGGAGTTGACAAATTTTCCTAGAGGAATGAAGAAGATTGGAGTAAAGTGGGTTTTCAAAATCAAACTCAAAGAAAATGGCGAAGTTGACAAGTATAAGGCTACGTTGGTAGCAAAAAGTTATGCACAACAACATGGTATAGACTATACCAAGGCATTTGTACCTGTAGCTAGGTGGGATAGTATTCGAATGATAATTGCTTTAGCAGCTCGGAATAGTTGGAAAGTGTATCAGCTTGACGTGAAAAGTGCTTTCTTATATGGAGAGTTATAAGAAGCCGTCTTTGTCGAGCAACCACAAGGTTATGAGAAAAAATGTCAAGAATACAAGGTATACAAATTAAAAAAGACATTATATGGCCTTAACCAAGTCTTATGTGGAAGATTTAGTCGATTTAAAGCCCATTTCGTCATAGAAGGATTTGAGAGGTGCAACTGTGACCATACTCTATTCATACAAACAAGAGATAGAGGTAAAATTTTGATTGTTAGTCCATATGTTGACGATCTAATTTTTATTGGTAATGATGAGAGCATATTTGTTAAGTTCAAGAATTCTATGAAACTTCAATTTGAAATGACTGATTTGGGAAAAAATGAAATATTTTCTCGGTGTAGAGATTTTACAAAATCCTGAAGACATTTATATTAGTTAAAGAAAGTATGCAAAAGAAGTTTTGGTCAAGTTTATGATGAAAAAAGTAATAGTATGAAAAACCATGTTGTTCCTGGGGTTAGACTAACAAAGGATGAATTTAATGTATCTTATTGCAACAAGGTTGGATTTAATGTATGTAGTGTCTCTCATTAGTATATTTATGGCAAATTCATCAGAGCTGCATTTGCAAGCTGCAAAAAGGGTGTTGAGATACTTAAAAGGTATTATAGATTTGGGAGTTCTTTATCAGAAAACGGGTAATGGAGAGTTGATAGCATATACTGACCGTGATTTTGCAGGAGATATATATGACAGGAAAAGCACTTCTGGTTATGTGTTCTTACTCAGTGATGGAACTATGTCTTGGTCCTCCAAAAAACAACTTGTAGTTACTTTGTCTACTACTGAAGCAGAAATTGTGGCAGCTTCCTCTTGTGCTTGTCAAGGGGTGTGGATGAGGAGAGTTTATGAAAAAAAATGTTATTTGATAACAGTTTCACTGTTAAGCTATCCAAGAATTCAATCATTCATGGACGTAGTAAATACATTGATGTGAGGTTTCATTTCCTGCATGATTTGACCAGAGATGGAGTTATTGAGCTGAAGCATTGTGTCACACAAGAACAAGTTAGTTGTATATATTATGACAAAACTAATGAAGTTGGACACGTTCATAAAACTACATGAGTCGATGAGTATGTCTGTAGTAAAGTTATTAGTTTATCTTAAGACCACGTTCAAGTATTACAAGAATTGAACTCAAGACCTCAGAGTCATACAAATAGATCAAATGACCTCCTATGACAAATTTTTTTCATTTTTAATATATCATTATTTCATTCATTTATTCGATTTGGATAATAATGAAATTCATGTGCAAGTAGTATTATCAATTTTCAACCGATGCAAAGTTTGATTATTTCAAAATTATTTATACTAATAGATGTAATAAAAATAGAGAACAGGAAAAATAGTTGAAGTTATTACATTATGTAAGTTTTAGTTTGATAGTTTCAGTTTAGTCACACATCTTGAACATAAAAGTAAAACTATTGATGCTTATGGGCCACGTTGGATTACTTTTATGTTGTATGAATGACAAGTGTCTTGTAGCCCTTGTTAATATGTGTTGTTCTATGTGACACTTTATATTATGATATGAATGATACTATGCTGTGAATCTACGTTGTGATATGGATGATATATAATGCATGAACCTCCATATATTACACCATGCATATTAGGTTAACATGTTCACGCTGTGCCTATGAGTCATTGACAAGTCATGTAGATTAACCATAAAAGATATGTTCAGTATACGTATGCATGTCTCATAGGAACATTATGTCGTAAAAAGAATGGATGGATGATTTGCATCATAACTATATATCATGATTCGAAACTGTGAGACCTCATGCATTTTGCATGTCACATGTATTGAGATACTTCCTTGTTATGATTAGTACACATGTGTACACTTCCTTATTATGTACATGATGATATTATGCAACACATCAAACTTTACTCGAACTTGAAGTAGAGAATAAGGTCATGATGTCTTATGAAAAGATAGGCACCATGATTGTATGTGATTGCATTTTTTGACCTAAACACCCGGTGGAAGAAATGAAAATCATGATGAGTTGTGAGAATTCTCGGGAATCCAATTGTTCATGCCAGATTGAAGAAAAATACTTCACTCATTTAATTTAGAAACATGAAATGTTATTCCTCCGTGCTTAATTTGAGATACCTTTCACTTATATTTTAGACACTTTCCAAGCAAATGTTTCATAAAATTATGGAAGTAAAAGAAAGTTTATGATTGATTTTGATATTGTTATATAAATGCATTATTTCTTTTACCGTAGAGAACTTGAAATTGGTCGCCTAGATTTAAAATTTGAATCTAACACTTGATGGCTTTGATATTGGTCATCAAAATCAACCATCCTAAGTATTTAGGAGTAATTTAATAAAAAATTTAATAGATGATCTATGTAGTTTAATGTTGAGAATTCTATGTTGTGGTCGTGAAGACTTGACCAATGTGTGGCTGTAGATTAGTGATGAGAATTCCATGTTTTACCCAAATACTCTCATTTGAGCTTCAGTGTACATGTTTTTATTTTTCATAATTATTTTAACTCAAATTTGTTTTGAGGACTATTAAACAATGAAAACCATTTAGTATCGGCAAACCATATGCATCTTTCATCACCACATCCACCAGAAAGACATGTTCCCTTTTCTGGCCAAAAAAACCTTGAAAGAAGCATGCCCTAATTTGCTCTAAAAGTTGCACCAAAACAATGTTGTTCGAGAAGAATTCTCCCTAAAGTCCCAATTGAATTAGGTTCGTGGTTTGATGATATGCAAGCCTAAATTCATAGCCAATCCAGAATTTTAGGTTAGATACCCACACACTAAAATAAATATATACATATAGATTTTAAGGAATATATGAAAATAAAAACATTAAAAACATTATGTCAAAATTAGATAGTTTAATTTTTTATTTTTAGTAGAGGTGGATTTGCAGGGCTGTTCCAAATCACCACTTCCCACTTTGTCAATGGAAGTTCAGAATTGGATGCTGTGTAAACCAATTGAGACATTAATATATATTTCCATCCATAAGGCAAACAAGAAATACTAGTATTACAAAAAGAGTCTTATATTTTCAATTCTTAGTAGATCTATTATTCAAACTTTCTCTAAGAAATATCTTGAAACAGAAAAACCAAAAAATGGTTGAAATTCTATTTAATTTATTATTCAATTTATTTGTGCTCTTTGATTCAGGTTCTTAATTAAATAAAAATAAACTATGTTAAAAAAGTAAATAGACTGACCACAATTACATCGTTTGAGTTTGTAGGTGAACGCCATAAAGAAAACACAAACAACAAAAGATTTGAGAATTTGCATGATCTTCTTTTCTTCAATGGTGTTGTGGCTTGTTTTCAAGTAGAGATTTATATCTTCCTCTTCTCTTGAAAATGAGACTTGATACGGTGTTAAATTTAGTAAAATAAATTCTAAAAACAATAATATGTTAATTATAAGCCGTTTTGGAGCACTAACTCCAATTTGGCTTGGAAGGGTTGGATGGAAACTAAACGACCCAAAATTTTCTACTTAATTTAAGGTCGCTACTTTATACGTACCATAAACATTGAATGCGAAAGACTTCATTTAAATTCCATAAAACATAACCTTTAACTTAAAATACAACCAGTGACTTACGTGTTTTGAAAACATCTTTAAAATGACACAACAAAAAATCTGAAATAAAATAAATAAGCGTTTAAGTTTAAAACATCCTATTCTAGCTTAAGTCTAAGAAAATAAATATCACTATCCTATGCATGTGCCATGATCTCGAGTTGCGATGCCGTCATCAGTCGTACAGGAATGCCTTGCCTTAACCTGAAAAATATAGTAGCACATGGCTTAAGTATTTAAACAAATACTCTAGAAAGTGACCCCACTATTGGGGTTAAATGCAACAATCACATGCAATGAAATGATGGGACCTATCTTTCGTTTCGTTTTCCCTCTGGTGCTGAACTAATGGGTAATCGTGGATGTGTACCATATACTCTACACACAGACAATACGTGCGAGTATGGGCTCACCAGCTAGTTCGCACACCGCTGGGCCACTTTTCTTATCTGGTGGACATACTCTAGGAGCCCCTTATGCCGGGACCTGTTAAAACTAGTAACCGTCACAACAGCGCTATGCAAAGCATAACGATCGTTGTCCTGCCATTGGATGTACGCGTCCGTACCCTCGTGATGGGATAGGGGTATCCCCCCAGATGCATGAACACACACATAATGCATGAGGTCCCGCTACTTCTACATTTATCATTAATGAACCTAACCCCCTGTCACGTTCCATGCTTCATGTCATTCTCATTTTCAATTTACGTTTCATACATATTCCTATTGGGATTATGATTCCAAGCAGTTTACCATATTCCATGTCATACAATTCATGTTGTATACACACAATTTAAGAGGCCTAACATAACGTTCTATGCTTTTAACATAACATTTCATCATATACACATCATACCATGACATATTGCATCACAATGTATCATATCATAAACGAGTCATAAGGTAAACACTTCATAGTCATATCGTTCTCTAACTTATCATAGCCTTAACGTTCTTATACCTATCATAGACATATCATTACGTGAACGTACCTTAGTTATCTCATCACAAGGACTTAACCTAACGCTATCGTTCTATCAATCTATCACAAACCTATCCCTTTCTACCCGTAGCCTAACCGTATTCTTCCATCAATCTCTCTTATCCATATCACTCTGGTATGTAACCTAACCTTAACGTTTCATGAACGTATTTTACTCCTATCGTTACATTTCGTTTTGTGCATCCTTCTCGTATCCTATCTCAAACATATCATTGAACTCATCGTACCGTAATTATTATCAAACAATTCACATATTATATCATATACATAACAAATAAGAAGTATATCGATCCACAGACAATTCACACATATCAATATATATGACACGTGCAAAACCATGGGGCACATGTCAACAACAAATATAACCATGTCGATAGTCCTTTGAAATCCGAGTCAACCTATATGAACTCATGACATCAGTTTCAAGTTTTAACTCTATACAATTATTTCCCTAATTTACATTGGCCATCTTAAAATTATGATATTTTTTGTTATACAAAATTTAAAGGAGCTCACTGCCCTCTGATATTTCCTAGTGTTAAATACTGTTCAAAAAATCTTCCCTCAATCTCCCTCCCTCTCTCTCTCATTATTTTCATTTTGTAAATAGGTTTTTCAATTGTGTAAATAGATAATAGATATTACTCGCCAATTTTAAGTCCATTGTTTGGCTACGATCTTTTAGTTTATAGATCTGCCAATCTAATCTTATAACCTTATTTCGGATAACTTCAAATGCTAACAAAAATCTAATCAATTGTATATGGGATCTGATTATTACTGTTAAAGATATGAAATAAGATTTGATCCTAAATTAATTTCTTATAACCCTAACTAGAAAGAAAAAGGAAATTTCTTATAGCCATAACTATAAAAGAAAATAAAATTTGAGATAGGATTTTACTGTAATAACGGACAAAAATCTCTAAATCTCCAATCTTGCTTATTGCTTATGTTGAAAGCCATTTTACTTCTTCTCAAATATGACCATTGTTTTTTCTCTTTTATTCATTTTTTGCAGTTGGGTTAAGGATGGGTGAGGAGTGATAATTGTGGGAAGGGATGAGAGGTTAGTGGAGAGAGGTGGAGAATTTTTTTTTTAATTTTAATTTTAATTCATTAATTAATTTATTGTTATAATTTTTTTTTTATTTGTTTATTTATTTATTTATTTTTGGGCTATTACACTCAACCTTACCAACAGGTTCTTTTTTGGCATATTTTTGTTAGGACTACACAATATCTCATATTTATATTAAAACAAATAATATAAAACAAATATTAGGAGAGAGAAAATAAAAAAAGAGTATGTCTTATATATTTATATTGATGACTTCGAATATGAATACAAAAAATTCACAAAATACATCTTTAAAATGGTAGATATAGTTCTATTTACTATATGTATTTTTATTATGTATAACAATCTACCGTATATAATGATTTACATTCATTACTATACATTAGATGTTTATTATATATGACCATTTAGAATAACTGTCATTTAACTATAGTCTTACTATGTGTAGCGAGTCATTGAGTAAGTTATAAATAAGCAACCGACTAAAACATTCATATAAGTCTTTTAATAAAAAGGAAGTTTTCATTTAAGTTCTCCCACGATGAATTTAAAAAGTAATTTTCATTGAATTCAAACGTGCTTGTAAGGAAATAAATTTAAACAAAGAAAGTAGTGACAACATTAGAAATAGCAATACATGACAACCCTACTTTTCCATTAGTGTCGATGCCAGTATTTACAGTTCTAAAGATTTTTGATGTTATATTGTTTATAGTGATGCCTTCAAGAAAGGGTTCAAGTGTGTGTTGATACAACATTGGAAGGTCATAGCCTATACATCTCGTTAGTTAAAGGACATGCATCTCGTCAGTTATATTGGAATTGAT
The DNA here is from genome assembly GCF_002738345.1 of Cucurbita maxima. Classification (NCBI taxonomy): domain Eukaryota; kingdom Viridiplantae; phylum Streptophyta; class Magnoliopsida; order Cucurbitales; family Cucurbitaceae; genus Cucurbita; species Cucurbita maxima. Next base: position 9,963 of record NW_019272559.1, on the reverse strand, counting down.
CATAATGTTTAGCTAAGTTAAGTTATTAGTAGGTCCTAAGCATGTTATATTAATTGTTATAGGTAAGAGTTAGACGTTGGATTGTTGTTTCGAGGTGTCTATCAAATTGTTAATGACTTTGGCCAAGATCGACCAAGTGACCTTATTGTTTGAGTTAGGTTATTATTTGATCTATGATGGTTCATGTCATGTGGCTTATACATGTACCATAAATATGTGTTATGCTTATGTTATGAGATGTTTATGTATCTTTGTATTGATATGAGACGTACGTCACGTATGCATGTAAACCCATTACACTACTTTTATGAATGAATTGAAACGTCATGAATGAAATGTATATCTTACATATAAAGTTTGCGAGGATTGTGAGATGTCATGCATGCATGTTACATAAATGAACTCTGTTATGAAAGGAAAAAGAAAAGAAAGATATTAAATGTTATGTTATGAAATGTAAATTATGGAACCTTATGCATATTTGTATATCATATGCATTGGGATACTTTTCCATTATGTTATATTAGTACGGGCGTGTACGTTCAATATTTATGTTCGCCGTGATATCATGCTAGCATTTTTTTTTTGTGAAATGTGGTTGTTGAACACAACTCTCTTGGAAACATTATGCACTCTTTATTAAGACCAATCGAAAAGAGAATACAAGACATTCTGTAGAATACTACTAGTTTTTGGATTTTTTAGATGAAAACCTTAGTTAGAGTAGAAGGGTATTTATACGTTGCGCTTAACAAATCTAAATCTAGATATCTCTCCTAAAATATCTAGTCTCTCTCCTAAAATATCTGGTCTCTCTCTTAAAATATCTGGTTTCTCTCCTAAAATATCTAGATATGTAAGTCTCTCTCCCCTAAAATAAACACGTATCTGCCCTCTCTCCTCTAAAATATTAAGTTATCTAGTCTCTCTCCCCCTAAAATATGTCTTTCTTTTAAAATATCTAGTATCTAGGTGTCTCTCCTAAATTATCTAAATTATCTAAAATATCTAGGTCTCTCCTAAAATATCTAGGTATCTAGGTCTCTCTCCTCAAATATCGAGGTATCTAGGTCTCTCTCCTAAAATATATAGGCCTCTCTCCTCAAATATCTAGTTTATCTCCTAAATAATCTAGGTCTCTCTCCCATAAGTCTCTCTCCTACAATATAGGTCTCTCTTCCCTAAAATATTTATGTATCTAAGTCTCTCCACCTAAAATATCTAAGTATCTAGGTCTCTCTCCTAAAATATCTAGGTATGTAAGTCTCTCTCCTAAAATATTTAAAATATCTAAAATATCTAGGTCTCTCTCCTAAAATATTTAAAATATCTAAAATATGTAGGTCTCTCTCCTACAATATCTCTCTTAAAATATCTATATCTCTCTCCTAACATGCCTCGGTCTCTCTCCTAAAATATGGAGGTCTCCCTCCTAAAATATCTACTATCTCTTCTAATTCTCATAATTCTCCCTTCTAAAATAGCTAAATCTCTCTCCTATAAAATAGGTAGGTCTTCCTCCTAAAATAGGTAGGTTTCTCCCCTAAAATAAATAGGTAGATTTCTCTAATCTCTCCTAAAATATCTAGGTCTCCCTCCTACAATATCTAGGTATTTCTCTCCTAAAACAGGTAGCTCTCTCTCTTAAAATATGTATGTAGTTCTCTCAACTAAAATATGTATGTAATTCTCTCAACTAAAATATGTATGTAGTTCTCTCAACTAAAATATGTATGTAGATTTCTCTCTTAAAATATGTAGTATTTGTCCTAAAATAGGTAGGTCTCTCAATTAAAATAGGTAGTATCTAGGTCTCTCTCCTAAAATATCTAGGTATGTAAGTGTCTCTCCTAAAATATTTAAAATATCTAAAATATCTAGGTCTCTCTCCTAAAATATTTAAAATATCTAAAATATCTAGGTCTCTCTCCTAAAATATTTAAAATATCTAAAATATCTAGGTCTCTCTCCTAAAATATTTAAAATATCTAAAATATCTAGGTCTCTCTCCTAAAATATTTAAAATATCTAAAATATCTAGGTCTCTCTCCTAAAATATTTAAAATATCTAAAATATCTAGGTCTCTCTCCTAAAATATTTAAAATATCTAAAATATCTAGGTCTCTCTCCTAAAATATTTAAAATATCTAAAATATCTAGGTTTCTCTCCTAAAATATTTAAAATATCTAAAATATCTAGGTTTCTCTTCTAAAATATTTAAAATATCTAAAATATCTAGGTTTCTCTCCTAAAATATTTAAAATATCTAAGATTCTCTCCTAAAATATCTATTCTTTCTCTTTCTATCTCTCTTAAAATATCTATATCTCTCTCCTAACATGCCTAGGTCTCTCTCCTAAAATATGGAGGTCTCCCTCCTAAAATATCTACTATCTCTCATAATTCTCCCTTCTAAAATAGCTAAATCTCTCTCCTATAAAATAGGTAGGTCTTCCTCCTAAAATAGGTAGGTTTCTCTCCTAAAATAAATATGTAGATCTCTCTTATCTCTCCTAAAATATCTAGATCTCCCTCCTACAATATCTAGGTATTTCTCTCCTAAAACATCTCTCTCTTAAAATATGGATGTAGTTCTCTCAACTAAAATATGTATGTAGTTCTCTCAACTAAAATATGTAGGTAGGTCTCTCTCTTAAAATATGGAGTCTTTGTCCTAAAATAGATAGGTCTCTCAATTAAAATAGGTAATATAGGTCTCTCCCCTAAAACCTAAAATATGTAGGTCTCTCCCCAAAAATAGGTATGTTTCTCTCTCCTATGTAGGTCTCTCTTCTAAAATAGGTAGGTCTCCCTCCTAAAAAAAAAGTAGGTCTCTCTCCTATCTCTCCTAAAATATCTAGGTCTCACTCCTAAAATATAGGTCTCTCTCCTAAAATAGGTAGGTCTCTCTCCTAAAATATGTAGGTCTAATTCACTATACCATGTTTAGCTGACAGCGAAAACTCTCATGTTTGTAGTATTCAACTCTTTTGTAAACAAGTCTGCTAGGCAAATAGGTCTCTCTCTCCTAAAATAGGTAGGTCTCTCTCTTAAAATATGTATGTAGTTCTCTCAACTAAAATATGTATGTAGGTCTCTCTCTTAAAATATGTAGTCTCTGTCCTACCATATGTAGGTCTCTCAATTAAAATAGGTAATATAGGTCTCTCTTCTAAAATAGGTAGGTGTCTTTCTCCTAGAATAGATTTTAGATCTCTCTCCTATCTCTCTGAAAATATCTAGGTCGATATTCTAAAATATATAGGTCTCTCCTAAAATATGTAGGTTTCTCTCATATCTCTCCTAAAAAATCTAGGTCCCTCTCCTAGGTCTCTCTTCTAAAATATGTAGATCTCTCTTAGAATATCTAGGTCTCTCTCCAAAAATATGTAGGTCTCTCCTATCTCAAAATATCTACTATCTCTCTCCTAAAATATCTACTATATCTCCTAAAATATGTATATGTAGGTCTCTCCTAAAATATGTAGGCTAAAATATGTAGGTCTCTCTCCTAAAATATGTAGGTCTCTCTCCTAAAATATGTAGGTCTCCTAAAATATATGTAGGTCTCCTAAAATATATGTAGGTCTCCCTCCTAAAATATAGGTCTCCTTCCTTAAAAATAGGTAGAGACAAATATGTTGGTCTCTCCTAAAATATATGTAAGTCTCTCTTCTAAAAGGTCTCTCTCCTACAAATAGATAGAGACAAATATGTAGGTCTCTTCCTCAAATATATGTAGGTCTCTCTCCTCTCCTAAAATATATGTAGGTCTCTCTCCTAAAATATATGTAGGTCTCTCTCCTAAAATATTCAGCCGTTTTGTAAACATGTCTGCTAGGCGAATCTGCTAGAAAAATTGTAGATTGATGGTTGCAATGGACTGGTATTGGAGACTTAATTTTCTTATGTCAATCTTCCATCAAAAGTTTTCACCACACCATGTTGAGCTGACAACGAAAACTCTCATGTTTGTCAATATTCAATTCTTTTGTAAACATGTCTGCTAGGCGAATCTGCTAGGCAAATTGTAGATTGATTGTTGCAATGGAATGGTATTGGATACTTAATTTTCTGGTGCCAATCTTCCATCAAAAGTTTTAACCATGTATTTTCCTAAGCTGCTCCAGCTGCTGCTCTGTACTTTGCTTCTCTAATTGACAATGATACTGTTGGTTGTCTTTTGTTACACCAAAAATTTGTTCTTGAACCGAGATTGAACACGTACCTCAGATGGATCAATTGGGAGATACAAAGCTCAGACTAAAGAGGGCTCTGATACCAAGTTAGACGAACACGCTCTCCACAATGATATGATATTGTCCACTTTGAGCATAAGCTCTCATGATTTTGCTTTCGGCTTCCCCAAAAGGCCTCATACCAATGGAGAGTGTATTCTTTGACTATAAACCCATGACCATTCACTAAATTAACTAATGTTGGACACTTTCATCCAACACCCCCCTCCCCCCCCGAACAAAGTACGCCTCTCCTTAATCGAGGCTCGACTCCTTTGGAGTCTTAGTCATTTTTTACTGCCTTCGAGGAGGCTTGACTCCATTTTCTTTTTGGAGTCCTTTGTTTGACATTCGAGGATTTGCCTATCTATTGACACGACTAAGTTTAGGGCATGGCTCTGATACCAATTGTTGAACACAACTCTCTGTGGGAAACACTCGCACTCTTTATTAAGACCAATCGATAAGAGAATACAAGACTCTGTAGAATACTACTAGTTTTTGGATTTCTTATATGAAGACCTAGGTAGGGTAGAGGGGTCTTTAAATTAGAGCCTATGCAATCTAAATCTAGACTTAACAAATCTAAATCTTCTTCCTAAAATATCTAGATCTCTCCTAAAACATCAAGATCTCTTCCTCCTAACATCTCTAATATCTTTCCTAAAATCTCTACTAAAATAAATATACAATGAGCTCTTACAATTATTGGGCTTGACTCTATTGGGCTAGTGATGATGTTTCAATAGTGGTGACCTATAATGTGTTGTGCCGGACCAAGTCAAGCCCAGGGGTACGATACGAGCCCACCCTGTGGGCCCGTGTGCATGGACGTAGGCCGTGTATGAAGAAGTACCTTGCATCTAATCCTTCCTAAAACTATAAGAGCCCAACGCCATGTTATGTTTATAAAAGATAGGTCTCACTCATATATTGCATGTGTTTACGTATCAAACTTCAACAGTTGGGTCACTTACTCAGTATTTTATAAAATACTCAAGACAGGTACTAACTCAATCTCTCCGGTAAAGGTAAAGATCCTATGAACATCAGAAGGTGAACGTTGTGCAGTCCATGGAAGTCAAAATAGACAATAATAGGGCAGTTGAATGTTTTGAATGTTTTGAATTTTAAATTAGTACCTGATAGTACATATTTGATTTTAGTCAATTTTGTTAGGTGTTTGTGTGAAGCTTTATTTTCCTTTAAAATTGTTGAATTTTAAGTTAGTACATGTCTATTATGAATTTCCGCATTTATGATTTAAGCAGGCATGAGTTGACGTCACTAATTAGCTTCAGAAACTTAGGGGTGTTACATTTTATGTTATGATATGAATGATATATATGTTATGAATCTACGTTGCGATATGAATGATATATAATGCTTGAACCTTCACATATTACACCACGCATATTATGTTAACATGTTCACGTTGTGTCTTACATTGATAAACCATGTATATTAACCAACCATAAAAGATTTGTCCAATATACGTATGTATGTCTAATAGGAATGCTATGTCATGAAAAATAAAATGGATGTATGATTTGCATCATAACTATGTATCATGATTCGAAACTATAGGACCTCATTCATTTCGCATGTCACATGCATCGAGAGACTTTCTCCTTATGATTAGTACACATGTGTACACTTTCTTATTATGTACACTATGATATTATGCATGCTCCTTTCTCTTTGTGGTTTCTGGCAATGTTAGTGTTCGCTAGCTTGCCATCAGACCCTTGAGGTATGTATACGAGTTCACTTAATGGGTCCATGTGCGCACGTGTGTTTCGTGAATAGAAAAGTACTACACATCAAACCTTACTCTGAACTTGAAGTAGAGAATAAGGTCAGGATGTCTTAAGAAAAGATAGATCCCATAATGATTGTATGTGATTGCATTTTTTAACCTGAATAGTGGGATTACTTACTAAGTATTTTTGAATACTCAAGTCACGTGCTACTTCTTTTTGAGGTAAAGGTAAGCAAACAGTGTATGAATGACGATGTCACTGTGGAGACCATGGAAGTGAAGTCAAGCTAGTTGCATTTGCATTTGATGTAGCAGCCCTTAGATTTAATAAGTGTGTTGCATTATTTTAAATTATTGTATTTTGATTTCGGTATTTGTTGGTTTGAATGGTAATCTTTGGTCCATAGCATTGTTTTAGCAAATTATTTTAAAGGATTTCTGCATTTGGTAGTCATGACATGCATGTCGTAGGGACCTTATTTTTTAATGAAAAATTAGAGTCGTTTGACAATAAGTAATCGATTGTACTCGATATATAATCTAATTTTTTTTAATTTTCGTACTCATTTAAAATGCATTTTAAGTACATCAATTGATAAACTTTAATGATATAATAAATTAGATATATTTTATGGTGTATCAAATTGTTTATGTAATAGTTAAAAATAAAAACAAAAGTCCCGGTGGAAGGAATGAAAATCATGACGACTTGTGAGAATTCTCGTGAATCCAAACAAAAGTCCATGCAAGATTGAAGAAAAATACTTCACTCGTTTAATTTAGATCCATCATATGTCATTCCTCCCAGCTTAATTTGAGACACCTTTCACTTATATTTTAGACACTTTCCTAGCAAATGTTTCATAAACTTGTGCGATTAAAAGAAAGTTTAGGAAGACATTAATATTCATTTTGAGATTGTTATATCAATGGTTATTATTTGTTTTACCTAGAGAGCTTGAAATTGGTCATTGCTTCATTTAAGGGTGTAATGCCTCTAAGAATTTGACCTAGATATAGAATTTGAATCTAACTCGCAACAGTCTTGATATTGCCCATCAAAATCAACGACCAGAATTTAATTCAAAGTATTTAGAGTAACTTAATAATAAATTTAAAAGATAACCTCAAGTAGTCGTAGTTTAATTGTGAGAATTTTATGTTATGGTCGTGAAAACTTAGCCAATAAGTAGCTATAGTTTAGTGGCAAGAATTTCATGATGTAGCAATAGAGATTTGAGCCCAAATCCCAGCCACCACAATAATTTTACTCTCATTTACGCGGGATTTCATTTTCCATAATTATTTTACCTTTCGCGTTTTGTTCACAGAGTAAATAACGGAAACAACTTTATTTTCTTTGTTGGTCTCAGAAAGGTTTATTCCACAAAAGCAATAAAGATGCGACATTTTCATCCACTAACTTAGATCATTATTTAATAAGGTGGAGAACAACCTTCCCATCCGTGCAAGAACTCAAATTTGTTTAAAGGATTATTAAACAATGAAAAGCCATTATTATCTGCCAACCATATGCATATTTCATTATCCTATCGATCAGAAAGTCATGTTCCCTTTTCAGACCAGAAAACCTCAAATGAGGCATGCCCTAATTTTCTCTCAAAGTCACACCAAAACAATGTGGTTTGAAAAAAATTCTCCTTAAAGTCCCAATAGAATTGGGTTCCTGGATTGACGATATGCACGCCTAAGTCCATAGCAAATCCGAAATTTTAGGTTAGATACACCCAAACTAAGATAAATATATACATATAAATTTTAAGAAGTATGCTAAAATAAAAACATTAAATACGAAAATAAAACCATTAAAAACCTAATAAATATTATGTAAAAATTAAATAGTTTAATTTTTTGTTTTTTAAATTTCAAAACTTAAAATAAAAACGTGAATTTCATCGTGAGTATGTATATATATATTCTCTACTAACCTAAATCTTCGTCTTTAGATTTGTAATGAGTCTCAAGAGGTGAACTTGAAGGATGGTTCCAAATCACCGCTTCCCACTTTGTCAATGGAATGAAGGATGGTTCCAAATCACCACTCCCCACTTTGTCAATGGAAGTTGAGAATTGAATGCGCTCAAAAGGAAAGCTAGGGTGACAAAATGAGCCCTTATATTTTCAATTCTTCAATTGATACATCAATTCAAATTTCCTTATAGAAATATCTTTCAAATGAAAAACCAAAAATTTTATTGAAGGTTTTCATTTTTAGTTTCACTCTTTTGAAATTCTACTTAATTTCTTAAGCAATTTATTTCTACTCTCTATCATATGAATTTTTACTCGTATTCTTAATACAGTAAGAATAAACTACGTAAAAAAAGTAAATAGATATACAACAATTATATTGTTTGAGTTTGTAGGCAAAGGCCAAAACGAAAACACAAACAACAAAAGACTTGAGAATTTGCATGATCTTCATTTCTTCAAAGGTGTTGCGACTTATTTTTATTTACATAAAAAATAAAAAATAGGAGAGAGAAAATGCAAGAATAAATAATTTACAGGATTGTTTATTATATAATCCTTTACAATAAATGTTATTTAATTATTGTCTTATTATGCATAGCTAGTCATTAAGTAAGTTATGAATAAAAATGAAGTTTTCATATAGTCTTTTAATAAAAATGATGTTTTCATTTAAGTTCTGATATGAGGTAGGAATTTAAAAAATTTTCATTGAATTAAAGCGTGCGGGTAGGAAAATAATTTTAACAATAAAAAAAAAGTAGTGACAAGTAAGAAAAATCGAGTAAAATATGCCACCCAATTCAAATTTATTTAGCCCGTTTTACTTATTACTATAGACTTATACATTCTCTTTTTCTTTCAAAATTTCATTCCCTTTTCTTTTCTAAGATTTTATCTATTATAATTGCAAAATTAACAAAATATATTTTAATTCAAACCTAACACATTAAACCAATCAACCTTTTTATTTATACTCAATACCAAATATCTAAAAAAGTTTTTTTTTCTTTTTTTAACACTAATAAAAAAGTTAATCTAAAAAAAACTTTTAATTACTAATTTTTCTAAAGATTCTTTTGGTCTTATTTTGAAATCACTATATTCTAATGTCATTTGTCATTTGATGCGCACCATTTAAACAATTTTCAAAGCTTTTGAATATAAAAAAAAAAAAAAAGAAAGAAAGAAAAAAGAAAAAAAAATCAAAATCAAATACATTTTCAAAGCTTTCGAGAGCCCAATAACTCTTCATCTTCGATCCAAATTGATGTTCTAAAAGTGTCTTAGATTCAAATTGCTTCCGCATGTGTTATATTAACACCATCAATGATGACGGTAGCAACTTTAGACTAATAGACATCTAGGGTCGTTACCATTGGTATCAGAGCTCTAGGATATAGATTCGGTAGACTTGCCTACGGGATAGGCTTGGCACGTTCCATGGTTTAAACATCGATGTCCTGTCACCGTCAAGTATGTCTTGTACAAGATAAGAAAAAGAAATGTTTTTAATTGAAGGTACTTTTTTTGTTTACTAATATTGAATGTAATTTAGTATCAAGTATGTTGAGCTCTAACTATATGATTTATGGTAGCATTATGTCATGTTTGCTAAATTATATGTTGGGATTATAATGTGATATGATGCATTTTATATTAGAGAGATATAGAATAGTAGGGAAGATACTACTGGTGGTTCGAAACCGTTCGTGAGTAAAAAGAAATTTGAACTACAAAAGGTTAGTATTCAAACTCATTGAGTTTTAATGCTTTTGAACATGCTAGCTAATTTACTATAATTGATGCACATAGAGTGCCTAAGATCCAAATTGCTTCTGAGTGTTATAATAACACCATCAAAATGAACCTAAACTGAAAACATAATTTATGAACAAAGGAAACAAAAAGGTATTTAAAAAGAGAGAAGACCCAAAAAGTAGCAAATTTCCTCAACACTGAATATGGA
>NW_019272558.1:0-20608 GCF_002738345.1 Cucurbita maxima | reverse complement strand
TTAATAATTCAAATTGATTGTTGAATCAAAATGAAGAAAGTTGACTTTATTTAATGGAAAAATCCATGTTAGTGAAATTTTGAGCTGTGAAAATTTGGTTTAACCTTGCATGCTATCCAAATAAACCCCACAAATTTGAGTGGAATTTTGAGTGTCAAAATTTGGTTAACTCAAGCATGCATGTTTCCCACATAATCCCAAACATTTGAGTGTCAAAATTTGGTGATCTCAAATTTGCATGAACATGCAAACATGACTATATATGAACATGCAAACATGACTATATAAATAGAGTGATCATAATACATGAAAGGTCTTCTTGTTGGTGAAAACCCTTGAGAATAACCTCTCACAAACACTCTCTTCATATATACAAAATCCCTCCCAAGTTTAAGTCATTCACCGGATTCCACAATCCTGTTCTAAGGCCAGAGGATAGTGGAGAAGACACTAGTGGTGGTTCGAAACCGGTTCGTGAGGAAAAATGAATTTGAACTAGAAAAGGTTAGTATTCAAACTCATTAAGTTTTAATACTTATGAACATGCTAGTTATTTACTATAATTGTTTTAAAAGAGCCTAAGATCCAAATTGCTTCCGCATGTGTTATATTAACACCTTCAATTGGTATCAGAGAAGTTTTAGGCATTTTATTTACATTAATTTGATTATGGTGGGTACCATTTCATGAATGAAATTTTGTGGTTGCTAAAGTGGATTGTTTTGGATTTGGCATTCTTTTATTCTTCCATTTGATACAATTATTGTAATAAGCCTAATGTGTATGGATTTTAATGAATGAAGAAAGGTCTGAAATTTTTATAGAGTCATTAGAGTCCATTTTAGGTTGTAATTGATCGAAAATGGAAGAGATAACAAGCTTAACCGAAGAAGAAGATGGAATTTACAGTTCGGGTATTTTTTCTGCCTTTGGAATCCGGTTCAACGTTTTTAAGGGTTGGTTCGCCCAGTTAGTGATCCTCGGGAGCGGTTCAAGTTATTTTTAATTATTAATGCAATAATTTAGTTAATTATTTGTTTTAAAATGCCAAAATCAATCCACTTTAGCGTGTTTAATTAACCATGCATTATGAATGTATGTTTTAATTAAATAGAAAATGTATATGCATAAAGTATGTCATATACATTTAAAATCCCACCATAGGCTAACCATGTTTCATGCATTCCAAGTATGTTATAAGTGTTATAATGTATAGTATGCATGTTTAGAGTTCCATGAGTGATAGATATAAATTGTTATATTATTGCATGGAATGGATGATTATGTAATTGTTATATAAAGCATGCTAGATGCATGTTATAGGTTATTTTCAACGTCATAAAATGAGATAGACGTTAAAATATATAGATAAGTGCATGCTCATTTAGGGTTAAGAACCGAGCACGATCAATTTTAATAGTTAAAATAGGTCGATGTCTTACAAAATTGCGGTTACGAGAAAGCTCAAATGGCACGATCTTGTCTAAGGCTGGAGGTACTTAAGTTGACGGTTTACAGAACACCTACTATCTGGAGATCGGACCAGTACTTAAGCTTAGTTAGCCCAGTTTTATGAGCATGCTTAAGTGATATAAGTTTTAGAAAAATCACCTAGACTTAAGTTATATTTAATTAGCCAGAATATACCTAAGTAATAAGTATACCCAACCGTCTAAAATACTTAGTTGGAGGAAAAAGATAAATGAGATGCATCGTTTTTCTTTTACGCTCTCTGGAAAATTCACACCGTGAGATTCATGCTCAGTCTTGCGTCGCCCTGGGATCGTCCTCCATTTCGAAGGTATTTGTATGAGTCAATAACAAGGTGAATAGAGAAAGTATTTTATAGTTAGTGGGAGAAGGAAGTATATCAACACCTCCTATGGTCTCCACCACTAGGTTGCACCGTGAGATTCCCATGTTCCACCTGCATGTTGCCCTAGAGAAACTACCCATTCGGAGGGTCGTAACATGGGAGTCGAAACAACACAAACTTCAGAAATGGATAGGATTTCTTAGGTTCGTTCCCAACTTTGGCTTTTTCATTCGATAGCATTGTTGGGACCAATCTCTGAGGTCTGAAAATGGCGGGTCACACTTACGAAGAATTAGTAAGAGTTAGTATATTCTTGACCAAAATAGCGATAACTAAAAACACTATAGGAGTTATTCTGGGATTAGTGTTTAAAGTCAAGAATGTCTTGGTTTAGTGAATGAGTGATTGACTGCCCCTCGGTAGCAGTTGCTCTAACTCACTAAAGTATCGTTGCAAAATAATAATTTTTTGGTACATTATTAAATTTGCTAAAACTGATTGGATTAAATAGGATTAAGTCAAATCACTAATAGAATTTTCTTTGTATCACACAACATGACAAACTCAATAGTTCAATTACTCGCTTCTGAGAAATTAAACGGCGAGAATTACGCAACTTGGAAATCAAACCTAAACACAATACTGGTAATTGATGATTTAAGGTTTTTTTTAACTGAGAAATATCCTCCAAACCCCAACTCAAATGCAAACCGAACAGTTTGGGATGTGTATGGCAGATGGATAAAGGCAAATGACAAAGTCCGAGTGTACATTCTAGCCAGCATATCTGATGTTTTGGCTAAGAAACACGATGTTATGGGTACTGCTAAAGAGATTATGGAATCTCAAAAAGAGATGTTTGGACAACCGTCCTTCTCCCTTAGACATGAAGCCATAAAATACATTTACAACTGTCGTAATGAAAGAAGGGACCTCAGTTAGAGAACATGTCCTGGACATGATTGTCCATTTCAATGTGGCAGAAGAAAATAAAGTTGTCATTGATGAGAAGAGTCAAGTTAGTTTTATAATGATGTCTCTTCCGAAGAGCTTCTTCTAGTTCCGCACAAATGTTGTAATGAACAAAATAGAATATAACTTACCTGCTCTTCTCAATGAGCTACAAACTTATCAATTTGGTCTGTCTTTAAAGGAAGATGGTTGAAGCTCGAAAATTAAAAACGAGCCTACATGCAAATTTGTCAAGAAACTTATCATGTTCGATTTTTAAACCTCCAAATAATATTTACGTAGAAGACCACGAAGGTTAACAATGCTGGGTTTTATGTCCTAAAACTCATAGTTTATAAACAAAAACATATTCTATTTTCAATAAAGTTATTATTGTTGTTTATTTAGTAAAGATTGTTATTGAATAAAGTGAACTTTACAATCATTAATTTAAATCCAATAAACTAAGAACACTCTGGCTATAGTATGATTACTTGAACTATATGTAGAGACATAAGAGTTGATCAAGTTCAAGTATATAGTCAAAATGATCTATAGTATAAGATTAAGGCTGAGTACCTTATTTTGAGGACACTATAGATGCGACCCACTTTTGTATATGATATAAACAATGTGATCACTAAAATTGTACATGTGAAGACATGTGAGTGAGGGTGTCCTATGCAATGAGTATTGCATAAGATCGGACCATGAAGAAAATCACTCACTTTATAATGTCGTTTACTGTTGAGACTGATTTTCTTTTCATTTGATGACCTAGGTAACTCGATCTTAATCCTGAGCTAACCATGAACTCCTGTTTATTCGGAATTATCCTTAGATTTGCATGGGTGAGAGTGACTCAAGTTCGTTGATTTAATAGGCCTCCCATTTCAGGGGTAAGACTGGGTAAATGGATGGGGACGTGGGGTGCAAGATGAAATTCACTCCTACCCACTTTTAGGGATAAAAGAGAGATAGTTCTCTTAAGTACTGACTCCTGGTCTTGAATAAGGGGCCCCACCCTCTCATTGGCCTGAGAGGGATCCGGTTTACTGGTTGGACCACAAACCAATTGGTCATCAGAGGATTAGTGAGACATAAGAAACAAGAAGTAACTATAGGGGTAAAACTGTAAATTGACCCAGCTCTAGTTACGAACAACTTGTGAAGGATCGACTTACTAATCATAGTTATATCAAATGGACAAAAATATATCTATAGTGAGAAGAGTGCAACTATTAGGCTATAGTGGAATGTCCTAGTAGTTAACGAATGTTGGTTAACAAGGTTAATGAGTTTAACCGGTAAATCTTGGATCGTTGGAGCCCATGATCTATTGGTCCATTAGGTCCCTCTGCTAGCTCATATCGGACTAAACCATAAAACAGTGTGACGAGTGAGTTCGAAGTGTTCGAATTCAAATTAGGGAGAATGCTCTACATATATACGATATATTTAACCACATTTTTGTTTTATTTACGAATTAAACAAAAAAGAGAGAGTCTGAGATATTTAAATAAGATTTAATACCTTAATCAAATATGTGTCGAAATTAATTGGGATTGTCAGTTGAATTAATATTAAATATTAATTAAATAGTTTAATTCATCATTTAATATTACTTTGATTTGAAATTAATAATTCAAATTGATTGTTGAATCAAAATGAAGAAAGTCAACATGTTGACTTCATTTTATGGAAAAATCCATGTTAGTGAAATTTTGAGGTGTCAAAATTTGGTTTAACCAAACTTGCATACTTGCCAAATAAACCCCACAAATTAGAGTGGAATTTTAAGTGTCAAAATTTGGTTAACTCAAGCATGCATGTTTGCCACATAATCCAAAACATTTGAGTGAAATTTTGAGTGTCAAAATTTGGTGATCTCAAATTTGCATGAACACGCAAACATGACTCTATAAATAGAGTGATCATAATACATGAAAGGTCTTCTTGTTGGTGAAAAACCTTGAGAATAACCTCTCACAAACACTCTCTTCATATATACAAAATTCCTCCCAAGTTTAAGTCGTTCACCGGATTCCACAATCCCGTTCTAAGGCCGGAGAATAGTGGAGAAGACACTAGTGGTGGTTCGAAACCGGTTCGTGAGGAAAGAGGAATTTAAACTAGAAAAGGTTAGTATTCAAACTCATTAAGTTTTAATACTTATGAACATGCTAGTTATTTACTATAAAAGTGCCTAAGATCCAAATTGCTTCCGCATGTGTTATATTAACACCTTCAAACAAGACTTAGTAAGTCCAATTGAAGAAAATTATTTTCGTTTAAAATTTGGGAGTAAGGATCAAAGTCTTACTTACAATCAATTTTCTTCAAAATTGAGCCTTTCTTTAGCTTTAGAAGATTAAGTGGAGGGCTTTTAATGAAGAAATTGGGAGTTAATACGTCATAGATAAGGTTACCTAAGGAAACAAAATTCAGCTGTTTTTAATAAGGATCAAATTCATTTTTGTATCGAAAGACCATGGGACCATACATCTTCATAAAATTTGTGTCTTATAAATTTCTAAAATTGAAAAAATAGATAATATTTTTATACACTTTCAACTTTATATCATCTCTAAACAATATATAATATGTCAAGTTAATTACTTTATATATATCTAATAGAGTTTCAACACATTAAAATCAATTACTTTAATAAAGGTAAAGTTGAGTTTTATATTACATAAATACTTTATATATATCTAATAGAGTTTCTAACACATTAAAATCAATTTCTTTAATAAATGTAAAGTTGAGTTTTATATCTAGTATCATAAAGTTTTAATTTTATATCTATTATGCATGTGACTTTTACTTTTGAGTAGAGCAATATAGCAAAGGTCCCACCGAGATTTGAACTCGGGTTACTGGATTCAAAGTCCAATGTCCTAACCACTAGACCATGGGACCACAAATTTTTCAAGATTTGTTCGTCATAAATCTATGAACTTTAAAAAGAATAATAGTATCTTATTTGTTTCTTATAGATCTCTAAATTTTGAAAATGATTTGTGTCTTTGTTTTTAGTTTTGTATTTGATAGGGTTTCAGCCCAATAAAATCAATTAATTTATTAAAACATTTGTACAATTATTCAACCATTCTTCTTCACTCATTTTCATCCACTTTAATAAAGTTCACAAAAAGGTTATTTTGAAATAAATTTAACTTTACAAAAAGATACTTATTTAATAAGTTTTTCCCCATCCATATTTTTTAACAGTTTATTTGAATATTCTAGGTGACATTATGGAAGTAAAAAAATCAAATTATTTGTGTTTACCCTATTTTTATAAAAAGAAGACAATAATGAAATCCATGTGCTACTTATTAATATATCAATGACTATTTAGATCCAAACAGTTACTTAGTGGGGTCGTTCTCAATTTGTTAATACAATCTCTAATAAATACAAAGTTAATAGTGAGAAAAGAAAAAACAACGAAAGTTATTCTCCAATGTGAGTTAGGTTGAGAATCTCAACTCGCATTCTAAGGACATGTAAATAAAATATAGATTTTCAAGACGTAGATTATTAAAAATGGTCATACTAGACCTTTTCTTTAAGGTTGAAATAGCTACCATTTAATTAGGATGTACATTTGTAGGAATGTGAGGACAACTAAATTAATTTATTAGTGGGGGTTTGAATTTCTTATTTTTTGAGTTGCTAATTTTATTCTTCCTAAATTTGTTAGTTTGTAAGCCTATAAAAGTGACCAAGTTGATTTGTTTGATAACACAATTGATTTTAGAGTTTTAGTTTGTGTGTATACAACATTTGGTATCAGAGCTACAATGCAAGACCTAATTCAAGAATTGTTTTTGATCCAATCCGTAGGAATCAATAGAAAAGGCAAATCCCTTATGATACACCAGATCCTGCTCGGTTATTGATAGAGTGAATAGATCTTCCATTTCTTGAAATCTCTCTTCTGATTCAAAATCGTGGTGTAACGTGTATCCCCTCCTGTTCCGGTCATGGAATAGATGAAATAAATAAATAAATGGATTTTTGTTCAAGAATGAAATCTTATTGGAACTGTCCATATCTAATTCATCCTTCGGAACCATATCACATCTCGGATCTGATGAAATAGGATGAATTGAGACGGTATTTTGTAAATACGTAATTATCTTGAATATATTAACTATTTCTTTATTTTCCGATCGCCTGGAAGGGAATTGTGAGAAGAAGAAACTGCAGCCTTTTTTCTTGAATAGTGAGTTGAAAGAGATTCAAAATATGGCAGCTGAAACCAATTTCGTTCTACCAACAATTCCTAAGTTTGATGGCCACTATGATCATTGGTCTTATGCTTATGGAAACTTTCTTCGTTGAAAGGAATATTGGTCCTTGGTGGAGACCGGAATCCCTGTCGTAGCCAAAGGAGAAGAGATTATCGAAGCACAACAAACACAATTGCATACCCTGAGTTGAAAGACTTGAAGGTCAAGAATTATTTTGTTCTAAGCCATTGATCGAACTACTATGGGAACGATCTTAATAGAGATGCTGCAAAACAAATTTGGGACTCTATGAAGTAGAAGTATCAGGGTTCCACAAGAGTCAAAAGAGCACAACTCTAAGCTCTTACGAAAAAGTTTGAAGTCTTACAGATGAAAGAAGGTGAGAGTGTTTGTGCATATTTTGCTTGAAGTCTCACCATTGTAAACAAGAAGAAAATTCGTAGCGAAACATGAAACAAATAGTGATTATTGAAAAAATCTTAAGATCAATCACCTCAAGATTTGACTATATTATATGTTTTATTGAAGAGTCTAATAACTTAGACACTTTAACAATCGATGAATGAGTAAGTGATGAACAAGAACTAAAGGTGACATACGATTATAGATTCGATGGAAGAGGAGGTGATCGAGCTCACGAAGCTTTTCAAGGAAGAGGTAGAGGAAAAGGAAGATGTAGACATTCATTCAACAAAATTACAGTTGAGTGTTATAAATGTCATCAGTTAGAACACTTTAGATATGAGTGTCCTCAATTGGAAAAAGAAGCCAATTATAATGAACTTGGGGATGAAGAGAAATGTTGCTGATATCCTGTGTTGAGCTCAATCAATTTAGGAGGGAAGATGTTTGGTTCCTTGATTCGAGGTGTAGCAATCATATGTGTTCAAACAAGGAATGGTTCTCAGATTTTGACAAGGAGTTCCGACAATCTGTGAAGCTTGAAATAATTTCAAGATGGCAGTGTTAGGAAAAGATAACATTAGATTGCAAGTTGTTGGCGTTAAGGTAATCACTGATGGTTTTTATATGCCCAAGTTTAAAAATAATCTATTAAGTCTTGGATAATTGCAACAAAGAGGGGTATCTATTTTTATATAGCATGGAGATGCAAATTCTATCTTCCCAATAAGGGACTTATTCTGCAAACAACAATGTCTGCAAATAAAATGTTCATATTACTTGCAAGACTCATGCGGCAAACCGCCACTTGCTTCCAAACAATTATAGAAGACAACATTCATATTTGGCACCGCAGATATGGGCATCTATGTTTCAAAGGTTTGAGAACATTGCAACATAAACAAATGGTTAGAGAGTTACCCAAGTTGAAAACATCGTCTAAAATATGCATTGATTGCATGGTGGGAAAGCAACATAGGGATGCATTTCCAAAGAGAAGTTTATGGAGAACAAGACAAAGACTGTAACAGGTACATGCAGACGTCTGTGAATCCATCAAAACTATTTCCAACAGTAATAAGAGGTATTTTATAAGTTTTATTGATGATTACCGTCGCAATGTGTGAATATATTTTCTTGCTGAAAAAAATCTTGTTGATAAAGAGATTGGAGATTTTGTTCGTTGTCTACCCATAGATAGGGATGGAGGGTACACCTCTCACGAGTTCAATAGTTTTTGCAAAATTAATGGTATCAGTAGAAAACTACAGCTACACTCACCAATAAAATAGTATAGCGAGTCTAGCAGAGCGCAAGAATAGAACAATGATGAACATGATTAGAAGTATATTATCAGAGAAAAAGTTCCAAAGAATTTGTGGCCAGAAGCAGTAAACTGGACATTGCACGTGCTCAATAGAAGTCTTACAGTGGTAGTGAAAAATATGACTTCAGAGGAGGCTTGGAGTGGCACAAAACCTAATACTAATTATTTTTGAGTTTTTGGATACATTGACCGTGTTCATGTATCAGACGATAAGAAAAAAAAGTTAGATGATAAAAAAATTTCAGTGTGTGCGACTAGGGATGAGTGAAGAGTCTAAAACATATAGACTCTATGATCTAGTGTCCAAGAAGACAATTGCAAGCAGAGAGGTGATTTTTGCAGAAAACAAATGTTGGAATTGGGGTAAAAATAACGAAGAAGTTAGACTTGATACCCACGAATGGAAAGATAGTAATATAGAAGGAAGCGAACATGATCAAAGTGAGGAAGAATCTGAAGAGGAGGTGATAGTAGACGAAGAAGAAGGGGAAGCTAATATATCTTCCAATGAGCCATCTAAATCAAATTTTTCAACATCTGAAGAAAGCACACCCGAAGTGAGGAATAGAAGAGCACCATTATTGATGGAGATTATGCGAGCAAGGGAGAATTTTCTGAAGAAGCTGAGCCCGACAATTTAGTTCTATTAACCTCAACTATAGATTCGACTACCTTTGAAGAAGTTGTTCAAAGTTCAAGATGGTGAGTTACAATGGACTTGGAGATAGAAGCCATCGATCGAAATGAGACTTGGGAGTTGACAGATTTTCCTAGAGGAATGAAGAAGATTGGAGTAAAGTGGGTTTTCAAAATCAAACTCAACGAAAATGGGGAAGTTGACAGTATAAGGCTACGTTTGTAACAAAAAGTCATGCACGACAACATGGTATAGACTATTCCAAGGCATTTGCACTGTGGCTAGGTGGGATAGTATTCGAATGATAATTGCTTTAGCAGCCCGGAATAGTGGGAACGCATCTCAGCTTGACGTGAAAAGGGCTTTCTTTTATGAAGAGTTAAAAGAAGCCAACTTTCGAGCAACCACAAGGTTATGAGAAAAAATGTCAAGAATACAAGGTATACAAATTGATGAAGACATTATATGGTCTTAAAGAAGCCCTACGTGCATGATTTAGTCGACTTTAAGAACAATTTATCGAAGAAGGATTTGAGAGGTGCAACTGTGACCTTAATTTATTCATACAAACAGGAGATAGAGGTAAAATTTTGATTGTTAGACTATATGTTGACGATCTAGTTTTTACTAGTAATGATGAGAGCATGTTTGTTAAGTTCAAGAATTTTATGAAACTTCAATTTGAAATGACAGATTTGGGAAAAAATGAAATATTTTCTAGGGGTAGAGATTTTACAAATTCTGGAAGACATTTATATTAGTTAGAGAAAGTATGCAAAAGATGTTTTGGACTAATAGTTTGAAAAACCATGCTGTTCCTGCGGTTAGACTCTCACCGGATGAATTTAATGTATCTAATTGCAACAAGGTTGGATTTATTGTATGCAGTGTCTCTCATTTGTAAATTCATGGCAAAGAAGATAATTGCAAGTAGAGAGGTGATTTTTTAAGAAAACAAATGTTGGAATTGGCATAAAAATAACAAAGAAGTTAGACTTGATACCCACGAATGGAAAGATAGTAATATAGAAGGAAGCAAACATGATCAAAGTTGGGGAGAATCTGAAGAGGCGGTGATAGTAGAAGAAGAAGAAGGGGAAGCTAATATATCTTCCAATGAGCCATCTAAATCAAATTTTTCAACATCTGAAGAAAGCACACCCGAAGTGAGGAATAGAAGAGTACCATTATGGATGGAGATTATGCGAGCAAGGGAGAATTTTCTGATGAAGCTGAGCCCGACAATACAGTTCTATTAACCTCAACTACAGATTCGACTACCTTTGAAGAAGCTGTTCAAAGTTCAAAATTGTGAGCTACAATGGACTTGGAGATAGAAGCCATCGAACGAAATGAGACTTGGGAGTTGACAGATTTTCCTAGAGGAATGAAGAAGATTGGAGTAAAGTGGGTTTTCAAAATCAAACTCAACGAAAATGGGGGAGTTGACAGTATAAGGCTACGTTTGTAGCAAAAAGTTATGCACGACAACATGGTATAGACTATTCCAAGGAATTTGCACTGTGGCTAGGTGGGATAGTATTCGAATGATAATTGCTTTAGCATCCCGGAATAGTGGGAACGCATATCAGCTTGACGTGAAAAGGGCTTTCTTTTATGGAGAGTTAAAAGAAGCCAACTTTCAAGCAACCACAAGGTTATGAGAAAAAATGTCAAGAATACAAGGTATACAAATTGATGAAGACATTATATGGTCTTAAAGAAGCCCTACGTGCATGATTTAGTCGACTTTAAGAAGACTTTATCGAAGAAGGATTTGAGAGGTGCAATGTGACCTTACTTTATTCATACAAACAGGAGATAGAGGTAAAATTTTGATTGTTAGTCTATATGTTGACGATCTAGTTTTTACTAGTAATGATGAGAGCATGTTTGTTAAGTTCAAGAATTTTATGAAACTTCAATTTGAAATGACGGATTTTGGAAAAAATGAAATATTTTCTGGGTGTAGAGATTTTACAAAATCTTGAAGACATTTATATTAGTTAGAGAAAGTATGCAAAAGATGTTTTGGACTAATAGTTTGAAAAACCATGTTGTTCCTGCGGTTAGACTCACACCGGATGAATTTAATGTAAGGTTGGATTTATTGTATGCAGTGTCTCTCATTTGTAAATTCATGGCAAAGAAGATAATTGCAAGTAGAGAGGTGATTTTTGAAGAAAACAAATGTTGGAATTGGGATAAAAATAACGAAGAAGTTAGACTTGATACCCACGAATGGAAAGATAGTAATATAGAAGGAAGCGAACATGATCAAAGTTGGGAAGAATCTGAAGAGGCGGTGATAGTAGAAGAAGAAGAAGGGGAAGCTAATATATCTTCCAATGAGCCATCTAAATCAAATTTTTCAACATCTGAAGAAAGCACACCCGAAGTGAGGAATAGAAGAGCACCATTATGGATGGAGATTATGCGAGCAAGGGAGAATTTTCTGATGAAGCTGAGCCCGACAATTCAGTTCTATTAACCTCAACTACAGATTCGACTACCTTTGAAGAAGCTGTTCAAAGTTCAAAATTGTGAGCTACAATGGACTTGGAGATAGAAGCCATCGAACGAAATGAGACTTGGGAGTTGACAGATTTTCCTAGAGGAATGAAGAAGATTGGAGTAAAGTGGGTTTTCAAAATCAAACTCAACGAAAATGGGGAAGTTGACAGTATAAGGCTACGTTTGTAGCAAAAAGTTATGCACGACAACATGGTATAGACTATTCCAAGGAATTTGCACTGTGGCTAGGTGGGATAGTATTCGAATGATAATTGCTTTAGCAGCCCGGAATAGTGGGAACGCATATCAGCTTGACGTGAAAAGGGCTTTCTTTTATGGAGAGTTAAAAGAAGCCAACTTTCGAGCAACCACAAGGTTATGAGAAAAAATGTCAAGAATACAAGGTATACAAATTGATGAAGACATTATATGGTCTTAAAGAAGCCCTACGTGCATGATTTAGTCGACTTTAAGAAGACTTTATCGAAGAAGGATTTGAGAGGTGCAATGTGACCTTACTTTATTCATACAAACAGGAGATAGAGGTAAAATTTTGATTGTTAGTCTATATGTTGACGATCTAGTTTTTACTAGTAATGATGAGAGCATGTTTGTTAAGTTCAAGAATTTTATGAAACTTCAATTTGAAATGACGGATTTTGGAAAAAATGAAATATTTTCTGGGTGTAGAGATTTTACAAAATCTTGAAGACATTTATATTAGTTAGAGAAAGTATGCAAAAGATGTTTTGGACTAATAGTTTGAAAAACCATGTTGTTCCTGCGGTTAGACTCACACCGGATGAATTTAATGTATCTAATTGCAACAAGGTTGGATTTATTGTATGCAGTGTCTCTCATTTGTAAATTCATGGCAAAGAAGATAATTGCAAGTAGAGAGGTGATTTTTGAAGAAAACAAATGTTGGAATTGGGATAAAAATAACGAAGAAGTTAGACTTGATACCCACGAATGGAAAGATAGTAATATAGAAGGAAGCGAACATGATCAAAGTTGGGAAGAATCTGAAGAGGCGGTGATAGTAGAAGAAGAAGAAGGGGAAGCTAATATATCTTCCAATGAGCCATCTAAATCAAATTTTTCAACATCTGAAGAAAGCACACCCGAAGTGAGGAATAGAAGAGCACCATTATGGATGGAGATTATGCGAGCAAGGGAGAATTTTCTGATGAAGCTGAGCCCGACAATTCAGTTCTATTAACCTCAACTACAGATTCGACTACCTTTGAAGAAGCTGTTCAAAGTTCAAAATTGTGAGCTACAATGGACTTGGAGATAGAAGCCATCGAACGAAATGAGACTTGGGAGTTGACAGATTTTCCTAGAGGAATGAAGAAGATTGGAGTAAAGTGGGTTTTCAAAATCAAACTCAACGAAAATGGGGAAGTTGACAGTATAAGGCTACGTTTGTAGCAAAAAGTTATGCACGACAACATGGTATAGACTATTCCAAGGAATTTGCACTGTGGCTAGGTGGGATAGTATTCGAATGATAATTGCTTTAGCAGCCCGGAATAGTGGGAACGCATATCAGCTTGACGTGAAAAGGGCTTTCTTTTATGGAGAGTTAAAAGAAGCCAACTTTCGAGCAACCACAAGGTTATGAGAAAAAATGTCAAGAATACAAGGTATACAAATTGATGAAGACATTATATGGTCTTAAAGAAGCCCTACGTGCATGATTTAGTCGACTTTAAGAAGACTTTATCGAAGAAGGATTTGAGAGGTGCAATGTGACCTTACTTTATTCATACAAACAGGAGATAGAGGTAAAATTTTGATTGTTAGTCTATATGTTGACGATCTAGTTTTTACTAGTAATGATGAGAGCATGTTTGTTAAGTTCAAGAATTTTATGAAACTTCAATTTGAAATGACGGATTTTGGAAAAAATGAAATATTTTCTGGGTGTAGAGATTTTACAAAATCTTGAAGACATTTATATTAGTTAGAGAAAGTATGCAAAAGATGTTTTGGACTAATAGTTTGAAAAACCATGTTGTTCCTGCGGTTAGACTCACACCGGATGAATTTAATGTATCTAATTGCAACAAGGTTGGATTTATTGTATGCAGTGTCTCTCATTTGTAAATTCATGGCAAATAAGATAATTGCAAGTAGAGAGGTGATTTTTTAAGAAAACAAATGTTGGAATTTGGGATAAAAATAACGAAGAAGTTAGACTTGATACCCACGAATGGAAAGATAGTAATATAGAAGGAAGCGAACATGATCAAAGTTGGGGAGAATCTGAAGAGGCGGTGATAGTAGAAGAAGAAGAAGGGGAAGCTAATATATCTTCCAATGAGCCATCTAAATCAAATTTTTCAACATCTGAAGAAAGCACACCCGAAGTGAGGAATAGAAGAGTACCATTATGGATGGAGATTATGCGAGCAAGGGAGAATTTTCTGATGAAGCTGAGCCCGACAATACAGTTCTATTAACCTCAACTACAGATTCGACTACCTTTGAAGAAGCTGTTCAAAGTTCAAAATTGTGAGCTACAATGGACTAGGAGATAGAAGCCATCGAACGAAATGAGACTTGGGAGTTGACAGATTTTCCTAGAGGAATGAAGAAGATTGGAGTTAAGTGGGTTTTCAAAATCAAACTCAACGAAAATGGGGGAGTTGACAGTATAAGGCTACGTTTGTAGCAAAAAGTTATGCACGACAACATGGTATAGACTATTCCAAGGAATTTGCACTGTGGCTAGGTAGGATAGTATTCGAATGATAATTGCTTTAGCAGCCCGGAATAGTGGGAACGCATATCAGCTTGACGTGAAAAGGGCTTTCTTTTATGGAGAGTTAAAAGAAGCCAACTTTCGAGCAACCACAAGGTTATGAGAAAAAATGTCAAGAATACAAGGTATACAAATTGATGAAGACATTATATGGTCTTAAAGAAGCCCAACGTGCATGATTTAGTCGACTTTAAGAAGACTTTATCGAAGAAGGATTTGAGAGGTGCAACTGTGACNGCAACCACAAGGTTATGAGAAAAAATGTCAAGAATACAAGGTATACAAATTGATGAAGACATTATATGGTCTTAAAGAAGCCCTACGTGCATGATTTAGTCGACTTTAAGAAGACTTTATCGAAGAAGTATTTGAAAGGTGCAATGTGACCTTACTTTATTCATACAAACAGGAGATAGAGGTAAAATTTTGATTGTTAGTCTATATGTTGACGATCTAGTTTTTACTAGTAATGATGAGAGCATGTTTGTTAAGTTCAAGAATTTTATGAAACTTCAATTTGAAATGACTGATTTTGGAAAAAATGAAATATTTTCTGGGTGTAGAGATTTTACAAAATCTTGAAGACATTTATATTAGTTAGAGAAAGTATGCAAAAGATGTTTTGGACTAATAGTTTGAAAAACCATGTTGTTCCTGCGGTTAGACTCACACCGGATGAATTTAATGTATCTAATTGCAACAAGGTTGGATTTATTGTATGCAGTGTCTCTCATTTTTCAATTCATGGCAAAGAAGATAATTGCAAGTAGAGAGGTGATTTTTGAAGAAAACAAATGTTGGAATTGGGATAAAAATAACGAAGAAGTTAGACTTGATACCCACGAATGGAAAGATAGTAATATAGAAGGAAGCGAACATGATCAAAGTTGGGAAGAATCTGAAGAGGCGGTGATAGTAGAAGAAGAAGAAGGGGAAGCTAATATATCTTCCAATGAGCCATCTAAATCAAATTTTTCAACATCTGAAGAAATCACACCCGAAGTGAGTAATAGAAGAGCACCATTATGGATGGAGATTATGCGAGCAAGGGAGAATTTTCTGATGAAGCTGAGCCCGACAATTCAGTTCTATTAACCTCAACTACAGATTCGACTACCTTTGAAGAAGCTGTTCAAAGTTCAAAATTGTGAGCTACAATGGACTTGGAGATAGAAGCCATCGAACGAAATGAGACTTGGGAGTTGACAGATTTTCCTAGAGGAATGAAGAAGATTAGTGTAAAGTGCGTTTTCAAAATCAAACTCAACGAAAATGGGGAAGTTGACAGTATAAGGCTATGTTTGTAGCAAAAAGTTATGCACGACAACATGGTATAGACTATTCCAAGGAATTTGCACTGTGGCTAGGTGGGATAGTATTCGAATGATAATTGCTTTAGCAGCCCGGAATAGTGGGAACGCATATCAGCTTGACGTGAAAAGGGCTTTCTTTTATGGAGAGTTAAAAGAAGCCAACTTTCGAGCAACCACAAGGTTATGAGAAAAAATGTCAAGAATACAAGGTATACAAATTGATGAAGACATTATATGGTCTTAAAGAAGCCCTACGTGCATGATTTAGTCGACTTTAAGAAGACTTTATCGAAGAAGGATTTGAGAGGTGAAATGTGACCTTACTTTATTCATACAAACAGGAGATAGAGGTAAAATTTTGATTGTTAGTCTATATGTAGACGATCTAGTTTTTACTAGTAATGATGAGAGCATGTTTGTTAAGTTCAAGAATTTTATGAAACTTCAATTTGAAATGACAGATTTGGGAAAAAATGAAATGTTTTCTAGGGGTAGAGATTTTACAAATTCTGGAAGACATTTATATTAGTTAGAGAAAGTATGCAAAAGATGTTTTGGACTAATAGTTTGAAAAACCATGTTGTTCCTGCAGTTAGACTAACAAAGGATTAATTTAATGTATCTAATTGCAACAAGGTTGGATTTAATTTATGCAGTGTCTCTCATTAGTACATTTATGGCCAACAAGATAATTGCAAGCAGAGAGGTGATTTTTGAAGAAAACAAATGTTGGAATTGGGGTAAAAATAACAAAGAAGTTAGACTTGATACCCATGATTGGAAAAATAGTAATATAGAAGAAAGCGAACATGAACAAAGTGGGGAAGAATCTGAAGAGGAGGTGATAGTAGAAGAAGAAGGGGAAGCTAATATATCTTCCAATGAGCCATCTAAATCAAATTTTTCAACATCTGAAGAAAGCACACCCGAAGTGAGGAATAAAGGAGCACCATTATGGATGGAGATTATGTGAGCAAGGGAGAATTTTCTGAAGAAGCTGAGCACAACAATTTAGTTCTATTATCCTCAACCACAGATTCGACTACCTTTGAAGAAGCTGTTCAAAGTTCAAAATGGTGAGCTACAATGGACTTGGAGATAGAAGCCATCGAACGAAATGAGACTTGGGAGTTGACAGATTTTCCTAGAGGAATGAAGAAGATTGGAGTAAAGTGAGTTTTCAAAATCAAACTCAACGAAAATGGGAAAGTTGATAGTATAAGGCTACGTTTGTAGCAAAAAGTTATGCACGACAACATAGTATAGACTATACCAAGGCATTTGCACCTGTGGCTAGGTGGGATAGTATTCGAATGATAATTGCTTTAACAGCTCGGAATAGTTGGAATGTGTATCATCTTGACGTGAAAAATGCTTTCTTTTATGGAGAGTTAAAAGAAGCCGTCTTTCGAGCAACCACAAGGTTATGAGAAAAAATGTCAAGAATACAAGGTATACAAATTGAAGAAGACAATATATGGTCTTAAAGAAGTCCTACGTGCATGATTTAGTTGACTTTAAGAACACTTTATCAAAGAAGGATTTGAGAGTTGCAACTGTGACCTTACTTTATTCATACAAACAGGAGATAGAGGTAAAATTTTGATTTTTAGTCTATATGTTGACGATCTAGTTTTTACTAGTAATGATGAGATCATGTGACGATCTAGTTTTTACTAGTAATGATGAGATCATGTTTGTTAAGTTCAAGAATTTTATGACACTTCAATTTTAAATGACAGATTTGGGAAAAATGAAATATTTTCTGGGTGTAGAGATTTTACAAAATCTTGAAGACATTTATATTAGTTAGAGAAAGTATGCAAAAGAAGTTTTGGACTAATAGTTTGAAAAACCATGTTGTTCCTGCGGTTAGACTAACAAAGGATGAATTTAATGTATCTAATAGCAACAAGGTTGGATTTAATGTATGCAGTGTCTCTCATTAGTAAATTTATGGCAAATTCAACAGAGTTGCATTTGCAAGCTACAAAAAGAGTGTTGAGATACTTAAAAGGTACTGTAGATTTGAGAGTTTTTTATTGGAAAAGCGGTAATGGAGAGTTGATATCATATACTGAAAGTGATTATGAAGGAAATATATATGGCAGGAAAAGCACTTCTAGTTATGTGTTCTTACTCAGTGATGGAGTTTTTCTTGGTCTCAAAAAAATAACTTGTAGTTAATTTGTTACTACTGAAGCAGAATCTGTGGCAGCCGCCTCTTGTGCTTGTCATGGGGTGTGGATGAGGAGAGTTTATGAAAAACTTTGTTATTTGATAACAGTTACACTATTAAGCTATCCACGAATCCAATCATGCATGGACGTAGTAAACACATTGATGTTTGGTTTCATTTCTTGCGTGATTTGACCAGAGATGGAGTTATTGAGCTGAAGCATTGTGTCACACAAGAACAAGTTGTAGATATTATGACAAAACTACTAAAGTTGGACGCGTTCATAAAACTACATGAGTCAATGGGTATGTGTGTAGTACCACGAGTAAACTGAAGGCAACCTTGCAATCAGTTTAAGGGAGAAATTGTTAAAGATTGTTATACTAGACCTTTTCTCTAGGGTTGAAATGGCTACCATTTCTTTAGGATGATCACTCCTCTAATAATGTTAGGACCATTAGGAACTTATGGTGTCCACTTCTCTAGGAATGTGGAATGTTACGAGTTTATTAGAATCTTAGATCACTAAATTAATTAGTTTGTAAGTTGATAATAACATATTTTGCACATATGTACCTTGAATAGAAAAAGAGAATTAATAAGAGAAGATAAACATGAACTTTGGACATCTAGGAATGTGGAATGCTACGAGTTTGTTAGAATCTTAGAACCACTAAATTAATAAGTTTGTAAGTTGATAATATCATATTTTGCACATATGTTATTACATAATGGAAGGTAAGTTTTAGTTGAAGTTATTACATAATGTAAGTTTTAGTTTGATAGTTTCAGTTTAGTCACACATCTTGAACACAAAATTAGAACTATTGATGCTTATGGGCCATGTTGGATTACTTTTATGTTGTATGAATGACAAGTGTCTTGTAGCCCTTGTTAATATGTGTTGTTCTATGTGACACTTTATATTATGATGTGAATTATACTTTGCTATGAATCTACGTTATGATATGGATGATATGTAATGCATAAACCTCTATATATTACACCATGCATATTATGTTAACATGTTCACACTATGCCTATGAGACATTGACAAGCTATGTAGATTAACCATAAAAGATATGTTCCGTATACGTGTGCATGTCTCATAGGAACACTATGTCATAAAAAGAATGGATGTATGATTTGCATCATAATTATATATCATAATTCGAAACTGTGAGACCTCATGCATTTTGCATGTCACATGTATCGAGATACTTAGTTGTTATGATTAGTACACATGTGTACACTTCCTTATTTTGTACACGATGATATTATGCATGCTCATTTCCCTTTGTGGCTTCCGACAATGTGGGTGTACACTAACCTACAGTCAGACCCAGTGGTATGTATATGAGCTCACTTAGTGGGTCCATGTATGTATATGTGGTGTGAATAGAGAAGTACTACACACCAAACTTTACTCGAACTTGAAGTAGAGAATAAAGTCATGATGTCTTATGAAAAGATAGGTCGCACCATGATTGTATGTGATTGCATTTTAATTAAAACCTAACACATTAAACTAATCAACATTTTTACTTATATTCACTATCACATTAAAATTTTCAAAGCTTTTGAAAAAAAAAAAATCAAAATCAAATACATTTTTTTACCTTTCTCTAAAATTTTTACCCAATGTGAACAATAAAAAAAAGTTAGCATTTTAATCATTCATATGTTGCAAATTGGCTCGTACAATATTAAGTTCATTATAAGGGCTTCGCTTTGATTTGATATCCTACCATTCTTAAATATGGTACCCAAGCTTGTTGTAGCCATGATCGAGAGCCCAATAACTCTTAATCTTTGGTCTCGATGTTTATCCATGAGATCATCAACAGTAGTATTTATTTCTCTTTTAATACGACCCAGAGAAGTTAATAAAAGAATCGTTTCGACAACTTTACACTTCAAGAGTAAAAAATTCTACCGATTATATCGTTTGTTTTAACGTTCTTTCTCTCATTACACATTCCACACAATGAAGAAAACGTCCTAACAATTAAGAAGAAAAAGAACCAAGGAAGAGGTGACTATTTTCAAGAGCTGGTCGTATTCTCACCATTAAAGTAGAATACATTCTACTTTTCCCAATCCAAATTGTATCAAAACTCTCTCCTCTTTCGGACACCTTCTCTGTATCCTTAATGTTTTTCCTTCTCACTAACCTCCAAGTTAAAACTAAACCCACCAAAGCTAACCTACTATTCGTTAGCACACTGAATTAGCATAGATCAAACGACCACGTTTACCTACTATGGGTAAGTAAACCTATAATTTTTCTTATAATATTTTAGTTATTTGAAACAATGATCGTACTCATTTCAAAATCTTTTGAAAATATCAAAATAGACTTCAAGAAAGTAACCAATTGTAGGATTGGGTCTAAAAATGTCAAACAGGGTTAAAAACTGGTATCCTTAGTCGAAAG
>NW_019272557.1:0-20789 GCF_002738345.1 Cucurbita maxima | reverse complement strand
TCCTATGGCGCCTATGAATGGAGTGGACCCCACAGTAACTTTGATGTGAGAGTCATTCAAGTCATGATGCAAAAAATGGTGACCATAGGGACCTAAGGCACGATGAGCATTCGGGTCAATAGGGAGTTAGAGGAGACGAGAGACCTCGATCTAGCGAGTGTGGAAGGAGGCATTGGAGATGGTGCCTAGTCCAGGCTAAAGCATGCTTCAGGTACGGCCAAGAGGATCACATGGCTATGAACTGTCAAGAAAAGAACACTAAAAACTCGGCTAACTCAACACGAGGCCCAAATAGTATAGGAAGACCTATACAGACCCGTTCCCAAGCAACACTTTCACTAATAGAGACGCTGGAAACTCTAACACAGTGGTGACAAGTACATTATTTGTCTTAGGACATTTTACCCTAACTTTATTTGATTAAGGGTCTACGAATTCATTTATATCTATATTGTTTAATAGTCAGGCTAGGTTTGAGTTAGAACTCTTATTGTATGTGTTATTTGTTAGTACCCAAGTAGGTGTAGACTTAGTTGCTATGGATAGAGTGAAAGCTAGACAAGTAGTAATAGCTAGACAAGTTGTTAGTATGATGGATTTTGAAGTTATTCTAGAAATGAATTGGTTGGCCGAGAAACATGCTAGCATAGGCTGTCATAGGCTGTCATAAAAAGGAAGTAGTATTCTCATCACCATCAAGAACTAGTTTTTAGTTTAAGGGTCCAACAATGAGTCTAGGTAATATTGGTTAGTACGTAGATACAAAAAAAGGAAGAGAAGTTCTTGTATGCAGTATCAATGGTGAACAATTTTTCTGATGTTTTGTCGAAGGATATACTAGAAGCACCCCCTTCCCGAGTTGTAAATTTCTGCATAGAGCTCGAACTGGGTACCAGACCTGTTTTCAAAACCCCGCTTGGTGTCATTATTGTAATTTTTCAACCATGTGACGTTGTAATCTTGGCACACTCATGACTAGTATTAAGGGGAACCTAAGCCCCATATTCGTTTTTCACCCACTTTATGGCTTCATCAGATCTTAAGTGAAGTTTATCTTCGCTCACCATTCACCACCTGTGCAGAATTTAAGTTTGTACGACCACACATGATGCATGCATGTGCATATTCAATCGTCTATGACATAACTACCTTACCTCTACACTAGGCCATGTCATTTGGCTCAACCTTGTCATCGGTTGAGGCCAAGGTCACAATGCAACGCAACATCCAACATCATCTTTGTAACAACCCAAGGCCATCGCTAGCAAATATCTTTCTCTTTTGACTTTTCCTTTCCGGATTCTTCTAAAGGTTTTTAAAATGCGTCTCCTAGGGAGAAGTTTTCACACTCTTATAAAGGATGTTTTGTTCTCTTCCCCAATTGATGGGGGATCTCACAATATATTGGTTCCTAATTAATATGGCATTATTTCTTGACACCATCCAAAGTTACAGGGTGTCGAAAAATATAATATTTGTTAACAAACCAGATTTTATCCATCGCCATTACAAAAAGTAATTCAATTTGGAATTCGACTAAAATTCTAAAAACAAGATTAAACTTGTTATTGTTCGAGATCATACTTGGGTCACTGAGTTACAAGCTGGAATGCTCGCCCTTGTATTACAACGACCTCTGGAACATAATAACTCGAATGACAAGCGAAAATACTCCCCAGTTTACCACTAAAACATCTCATAAAAAATAAATTATTTGTTAACGCTCAAGATTTTACCAATCGTCTTTAGAAAAAGTGATCCATTGTCAACGCTCTAGATTTTATCAATCAAAGATTCGGAACAAGCAATCCAATTTCAAATGTGGTGCAAATTTTCAAAAGAAAATTAGGTTTATTATTGTCGGGGTTCAAACTCAGGTCTCTCGAGTGACAAGCGGGAATACTCACTACTGTATTACATCGACCTCTTAAAAATGTGTTATTTGTTAACACACGAGAGAAAAAGGAATCCAATCCCGAATTTCTTTGTTGGGAAACAAACCCAAATCATTCGGTTCACCACTACCGAATTTCGAATTCAAAAGCAAATTAAAAATCGTCGCTTCGTGGGATCAAACTCGTGGGAGTACTCACCACTCTACAACGACGAGTTTCGAAAAATATAATATTTGTTAACAAACAAGATTTTATCCATCGTCGTTACAAAAAGTAATTCAATTTGGTATCATACTAAAATTCGAAAAACAAGATTAAACTTGTAATTGTTCGGGATCATACTTGGGTCATAGAGTTACAAGCACGACTGCTCACCCTTGTATTACAACGACCTCTGGAACATAACAACTCGAATGACAAGCAGAAATACTCCCCAGTTTACCACTAAAACGACTCATAAAAAATAAATTATTTGTTAACCCTCCAGATTTTACCAATCGTCTTTAGAAAAAGTGATCTATTGTCAACGCTCTAGATTTTATCAATCAAAGATTCGGAACAAGTAATCCAATTTCAAATGCCGTGCAAATTTTCAAAAGAAAATTAAGCTTATTATTGTCAGGGTACAAACTCAGGTCTCTCGAGTGACAAGCGGGAATACTCACTACTGTATTACATCGACCTCTAAAAAATATATTATTTGTTAACACACGAGAGAAAAAGGAATCCAATCCCGAATTTCGTTGTTGGGAAACAAACCCAAATAGTCCGGTTTGCCAATACCGAATTTCGAATTCAAAAGAAAATTAAAAATCGTCGCTGCGTGGGATCAAACTCGTGGGAGTACTCACCACTCTACAACGACGACTTTCGAAAAATATAATATTTGTTAACAAACAAGATTTTATCCATCGTCGTTACAAAAAGTAATTCAATTTGGTATCATACTAAAATTCGAAAAACAAGATTAAACTTGTAATTGTTCGGGATCATACTTGGGTCATAGAGTTACAAGCACGACTGCTCGCCCTTGTATTACAACGACCTCTGGAACATAACAACTCGAATGACAAGCAGAAATACTCCCCAGTTTACCACTAAAACGACTCATAAAAAATAAATTATTTGTTAACCCTCCAGATTTTACCAATCGTCTTTAGAAAAAGTGATCTATTGTTAACGCTCTAGATTTTATCAATCAAAGATTCGGAACAAGTAATCCAATTTCAAATGCCGTGCAAATTTTCAAAAGAAAATTAAGCTTATTATTGTCAGGGTACAAACTCAGGTCTCTCGAGTGACAAGCGGGAATACTCACTACTGTATTACATCGACCTCTAAAAAATATATTATTTGTTAACACACGAGAGAAAAAGGAATCCAATCCTGAATTTCGTTTTGGGAAACAAACCCAAATCATTCGGTTCACCACTACCGAATTTCGAATTCAAAAGAAAATTAAAAATCGTCGCTGTGTGGGATCAAACTCGTGGGAGTACTCACCACTCTACAATGACGACTTTCGAAAAATATAATATTTGTTAACAAACAAGATTTTATCCATCGTCGTTACAAAAAGTAATTCAATTTGGTATCCGACTAAAATTTGAAAAACAAGATTAAACTTGTTATTGTTCGGGATCATACTTGGGTCACAGAATTACAAGCTGGAATGCTCGCCCTTGTATTACAACGACCTCTAGAACATAATAACTTGAATGACAAGTGGTAATACTCCACAGTTTACCACTAAAACGACTCATAAAAATAAATTATTTGTTAAGTATTATCCTATATTGACAAAGTCCTACTATAACGAGTGGACCTTGTTGATGTGCGTCAACTGCTGAAAGTATCTAAGTAGTAAGCCCACCCCAAGATAAGTGCTCTCCTATTCCGACTTCCCCAGAGCCTCCGGTAGCACAGCCGAGACAGCGATGGGTTCTCTGCCCCTGCGGGGATGGAGCGACAGAAGTTTTGAGAATTCAAGAGAAGGTCACGGCGAGATGAGCCGTTTATCATCACGATAGGTGTCAAGTGGAAGTGCAGTGATGTATGCAGCTGAGGTTCGGATCACGGGGCTTGCCAATATCATCACCACGCTAGGTGGCAGCATCAGCGAGACAGAAATCGTGAAGAAGATGCTGCCAGGTCGTCCCTGATCACCTCGAGCAAGTGCGATTTCAATTGAGACATTGCTTGACGTGAACGACTCAGAAAAAATAAATTATTTGTTAACGCTCTAGATTTTACCAATCGTCTTTCGAAAAATATAATATTTGTTAACAAACCAGATTTTATCCATCGCCGTTACAAAAAGTAATTCAATTTTGAATCCGACTAAAATTGTAAAAACAAGATTAAACTTGTTATTGTTCAGGATCAAACTTGGGTCACTCAGTGACAAGCAGGAATGCTCGCCCTTGTATTACAACGACCTCTGGAACATAATAACTCGAATGACAAGCGGAAATACTCCCCAGTTTACCATTAAAACGACTCATAAAAAATAAATTATTTGTTAACGCTCCAGATTTTACCAACCGTCTTTAGAAAAAGTGATCCATTGTCAACGCTCTAGATTTTATCAATCGAAGATTCGAAACAAGTAATCCAATTTCAAATGCGGTGCAAATTTTCAAAAGAAAATTAAGCTTATTATTTTCGGGGTTCAAACTCAGGTCTCTCGAGTGACAAGCGGGAATACTCACTACTGTATTACATCGACCTCTGAAAAATGTATTATTTGTTAACACACGAGAGAAAAAGGAATCCAATCCCGAATTTCGTTGTTGGGAAACAAACCAAAATAGTCTGGTTTGCCACTACCGAATTTTGAATTGAAAAGAAATTTAAAAATCGTAGCTGCGGGGGATCAAACTCGTGAGAGAACAATTGGATTATTGTTCGGGATCATACTTGGGTCACTGAGTTACGAGATGGAATGCTCGCCCTTGTATTACAACGACCTCTAGAACATAATAACTCGAATGACAAGCGGAAATACTCCCCAGTTTACCACTAAAACGAGTCATAAAAAATAAATTATTTGTTAACGCTCCAGATTTTAAAAATCGTCTTTAGAAAAAGTGATTCATTGTCAACGCTCTAGATTTTATCAATCGAAGATTCGAAACAAGTAATCCAACTTCAAATGGGGTGCAAATATTCAAAAGAAAATTAAGCTTCTTATTGTCGGCGTACAAACTCAGGTCTCTCGAGTGTCAAGCGGGAATACTCACTACTGTATTACATCGACCTCTGAAAAATGTGTTATTTGTTAACACACGAGAGAAATAGGAATCCAATCCCAAATTTCGTTGTTGGGAAACGAATTCAAATAGTCCGGTTTGCCAATACCTAATTTCGAATTCAAAAGAAATTTAAAAATCGTCGCTGTGGGGGATCAAACTCGTGGGAGTACTCACCACTCTACAACGACGACTTTCGAAAAATATAATATTTGTAAACAAACAAGATTTTATCCATCGCCGTTACAAAAAGTAATTCAATTTTGAATCCGACTAAAATTGTAAAAATAAGATTAAACTTGTTATTGTTCAGGATCAAACTTGGGTCACTGAGTGACAAGCAGGACTGCTCGCCCTTGTAATACAATGACCTCTAGAACATAATAACTCGAATGACAAGCGGAAATACTCCCTAGTTTACCACTAAAATGACTCATAAGAAATAAATTATTTGTTAAGGCAACAGATTTTACCAATCGTCTTTAGACAAAGTGATTCATTGTCAACGCTCTACATTTTATCAATCGAAGGTTCGGTACAAGTAATCCAATTTCAAATGCGGTGCAAATTTTCAAAAGAAAATTAAGCTTATTATTGTTGGGGTTCAAACTCAAGTCTCTCGAGTGACAAGCGGGAATACTCACTACTGTATTACATCGACCTCTGAAAAATATATTATTTGTTAACACACGAGAGAAAAAAGAATCCAATCCCGAATTTCGTTGTTGGGAAACAAAACTAAATCATCCGGTTCACCACTACCGAATTTCAAATTCAAAAGAAAATTAAAAATCGTCGCTGCGTGGGATCAAACTCGTGGGAGTACTCACCACTCTACAACGACGACTTTCGAAAAATATAATATTTGTTAACAAACAAGATTTTATCCATGGCCGTTACGAAAAGTAATTCAATTTTGAATCCGACTAAAATTGTAACAACAAGATTAAACATGTTATTGTTTAGGATCAAACTTGGGTCACTGAGTGACAAGCAGGACTGCTCGTCCTTGTATTACAACAACCTCTGGAACATAATAACTCGAATGACAAGCTTAAATACTCTCCATTGTATCACTAAGACGACTCATAAAAAATAAATTATTTGTTAACGCTCCAGATTTTACCAATCGTCCTTAGTAAATGTGATCCATTGTCAACGCTCTAGATTTTATCAATCGAAGA
Source organism: Cucurbita maxima (assembly GCF_002738345.1). Classification (NCBI taxonomy): domain Eukaryota; kingdom Viridiplantae; phylum Streptophyta; class Magnoliopsida; order Cucurbitales; family Cucurbitaceae; genus Cucurbita; species Cucurbita maxima. Next base: position 14,459 of record NW_019272557.1, on the reverse strand, counting down.
TTCGGAACAAGTAATCCAATTTCAAATGCGGTGCAAATTTTCAAATGAAAATTAAGCTTATTATTGTCGGGGTACAAACTCAGGTCTCTCGAGTGACAAGCAGGAATACTCACTACTGTATTACATCGACCTCTGAAAAATGTGTTATTTGTTAACACACGAGAGAAAAAGGAATCCAATCCCGAATTTCGAATTCAAAAGAAATTTAAAAATCGTCGCTGCCAGGGATCAAACTCGTGGGAGTATTCACCACTCTACAACGACGACTTTCGAAAAATATAATATTTGTTAACAAACCAGATTTTATCCATCGCCGTTACAAAAAGTAATTCAATTTGGAATCAGAATAAAATTCTAAAAACAAGATTAAACTTGTTATTGTTCGGGATCATACTTGGGTCACTGAGTTACAAGATGGAATGCTCGCCCTTGTATTACAACGACCTCTGGAACATAATAACTCGAATGACATGCGGAAATACTCCCCAGTTTACCATTAAAACGACTCATAAAAAATAAATTATTTGTTAATGCTCCAGATTTTACCAATCGTCTTTAGAAAAAGTGATCCATTGTCAACGCTCTAGATTTTATCAATCGAAGATTCGAAACAAGTAATCCAATTTCAAATTCGGTGCAAATTTTCAAAAGAAAATTAAGCTTATTATTTTCGGGGTTCAAACTCAGGTCTCTCGAGTGACAAGCGGGAATACTCACTACTGTATTACATCGACCTCTGAAAAATGTAATATTTGTTAACACACGAGAGAAAAAGGAATCCAATCCCGAATTTCGTTGTTGGGAACAAACCCAAATAGTCTGGTTTGCCACTACCGAATTTTGAATTGAAAAGAAATTTAAAAATCTTAGCTTCGGGGGATAAACTCGTGGGAGAACAACAATTGGATTATTGTTCGAGATCATACTTGGGTCACTGAGTTACATGATGGAATGCTCGCCCTTGTATTACAACGACCTCTGGAACATAATAACTCGAATGACAAGCGGAAGTACTCCCCAGTTTACCACTAAAACGACTCATAAAAAATAAATTATTTGTTAACGCTCTAGATTTTACAAATCGTCTTCAGAAAAAGTGATCCATTGTCAATGCTCTAGATTTTGTCAATCGAAGATTCGGAACAAGTAATCCAACTTCAAATGCAGTGCAAAATTTCAAAAGAAAATTAAGCTTATTATTGTCGGGGTACAAACTCAGGTCTCTCGAGTGACAAGTGGGAATACTTACTACTGTATTACATCGACCTCTGAAAAATGTGTTATTTGTTAACACACGAGAGAAAAAGGAATCCAATCCCAAATTTGGTTGTTGGGAAACGAATTCAAATAGTCCGGTTTCCCAATACCTAATTTCGAATTTAAAAGAAATTTAAAAATCGTCGCTGCGGGGGATCAAGCTCGTGGAAATACTCACCACTCTACAACGACGACTTTCGAAAAATATAATATTTGTTAACAAACAAGATTTTATCCATCGCCCTTACAAAAAGTAATTCAATTTGGAATCCGACTAAAATTGTAAAAACAAGATTAAACTTGTTATTGTTTGGGATCATACTTGGGTCACTGAGTTACAAGCTGGAATGCTCGCCCTTGTATTACAACGACCTCTTGAACATAATAACTCGAATGACAAGCGGTAATACTCCACAGTTTACCACTAAAACGACTCATAAAAATAAATTATTTGTTAACGCTAAAGATTTTACCAATCGTCTTTAGAAAATGTGATCCATTGTCAACGCTCTAGATTTTATCAAGCGAAGATTCGGGACAAGTAATCCAATTTCAAATGTGGTGCAAATTTTCAAAAGAAAATTAAGCTTATTATTGTCGGGGTTCAAACTCAGGTCTCTCGAGTGACAAGCGGGAATACTCACTACTGTATTACATCGACCTCTGAAAAATATATTATTTGTCAACACAGGAGAGAAAAAGGAATCCAATCCCGAATTTCGTTGTTGGGAAACAAACCCAAATAGTCGAGTTCACCACTACCGAATTTCGATTTCGAAAATTAAAAATCGTCGCTGTGGGGGATCAAACTCGTGGGAGTACTCACCAGTCTACAACGACGACTTTCGAAAAATATAATATTTGTAAACAAACAAGATTTTATCCATCGCCGTTACAAAAAGTAATTCAATTTGAATCCGACTAAAATTGTAAAAATAAGATTAAACTTGTTATTGTTCAGGGATCAAACTCAAGATTTCATAAACATTTGTTTAGTCGACTTTCTTTTCAAACTACTTTTGTTGGCGATCGAACCCAAACTACCGACAACACAAGTTCACCAATGTCCAAATTCGAGTTTCGTTAAAAATAGAGAAAGAAAAAAAACTAAAATAGTCGTTTTCGAGGACCAAACCTAAGTCACCTACGTGACAGGCAGGAATACTCACCACTATACTACAACAACTCGAAATAAATAAATTATTTGTTAACGCTCCAGGTTATACCAATCGTCTTTAGAAAAAGTGATCCATTAAACTATCTAGATTTTATCAATCTAAGATTTGAAATAAGTAATCCAATTACTAATTTGGTGAAATTATAAAAAGAAAATTAAACTTATTATTGTCCGGGGTTCAAACTCAGATTTCTCGAGTGACAAGCGGGAATACTCACTACTGTATTACATCGACCTTTGAAAAAATATATTATTTGTTAACACACGAGAGAAAAAGGAATCCAATCCCGAATTTCATTGTTGGGGAACAAACCCAAATCATCCGGTTCACCACTACCGAATTTTGAATTCAAAAAAATTAAAAATCGTCTCTTCGGGATATTAAACTCGCTGGAGTACTCACCACTCTACAACGACGACTTTCGAAAAATATAATATTTGTCAACACACCATGTTTTATCAATCGCCGTTACAAAAAGTAATCCAATTTTGAATCCAACTAAAATTGTCAAAACAAGATTAAACTTGTTATTGTTCGGGATCAAACTCAGGTCACTCGAGTGACAAGTAGGAATGCTCACCCTTGTATTACAACGACCTCTAGAACATAATAACTGGAGTGACAAGCGGAAATACTCCCCACTGTACTAGTACAATGACTCATAAAAAATAAATTATTTGTTAATGCTTCAGATTTTACCAATCGTCTTTAGAAAAAGTGAACCATTGTCAACGCTCTAGATTTTATCAATCGAAGATTCGGAACAAGTAATCCAATTTCAAATGCAGTGAAAATTGTCAAAAGAAAATGAAGCTTATTATTGTCAGGGTTCAAACTCACGTCTCTCGAGTGACAAGCGAGAATACTCACTACTGTATTACATCGATCTCTAAAAAATATATTATTTGTTAACACACGAGAGAAAAAGAAATCCAATCCCGAATTTCGTTTTGGGAAACAAACCCAAATCATTCGGTTCACCACTACCGAATTTCGAATTCAAAAGAAAATTAAAAATCGTCACTGCAGAGGATCAAACTCGCGGGAATAATCACCACTCTACAACAAAGACTTTCGAAAAATATAATATTTGTTAATACACCATATTTTATCAATCGCCGTTACAAAAAGTAATCCAATTTTGAATCCGACTTGAATTGTCAAAAATGGATTAAACTTGTTATTATTAGGGATCAAACTCAGGTCACTCGAGTGACAAGAAAGAATGCCCGCCCTTGTATTACCACGACCTCTGGAAACATATTATTTGTTAACACCCCACCCAAGATTTCATAAACTATTTTTTAGGCGGACTTTAATTTCAAACTACCATTCTTGTGGATCAAACCCAAACTAGCGGGATGACAAGTTCACCGTTATCCAATTTAAAGTTTCGTTAGAACTACGGAAAGAAAACAACTAAAATCGCCGTTGTCGGGGATCAAACCCGAGTCATGTTCGGGACAAGGAGGAATACTCACAACTTTATAACAACGACTCATAAAAAATAAATTATTTGTTAACGCTCCAGATTTTACCAATAGTATTTGGAAAAAGTGATCAATTGTCAACGCTCTAGATTTTATCAATCGAAGATTCGGAACAAGTAATCCAATTTCAAATGCGGTGCAAATTTTCAAAAGGAAATTAAGTTATTATTGTCGGGGTTCAAACTCAGGTCTCTCGAGTGACAAGCGGGAATACTCACTACTGTATTACATCGACCTCTGAAAAATATATTATTTTTAACACACGAGAGAAAAAGAAATCCAATCCCGAATTTCGTTGTTGGGAAACATACCCAAATAATCCGGTTCACCACTCCCGAATTTCGAATTCAAAAGAAAATTAAAAATCGTCGCTGCGGGGGATCAAACTCGTGGGAGTACTCACCACTCTACAACGACGACTTTCCAAAAATATAATATTAGTTAAAAAATAAGATTTTATCCATCGCCATTACAAAAAGTAATTCAATTTTGAAACTGACTAAAATTGTAAAAACAAGATTAAACTTGTTATTGTTCGGGATCAAACTTGGGTCACTGAGTGACAAGCAGGAATGCTCGCCCTTGTATTACAACGATCTCTAGAACATAATAACTCGAATGACAAGTGGAAATACTCTCCATTATAGCACTAAAACGACTCATAAAAAATAAATTATTTGTTAAGGCTCCAGATTTTACCAATCATCTTTAGAAAAAGTGATTCATTGTCAACGCTCTAGATTTTATCAATCAAAGATTCAGGACAAGTAATCCAATTTCAAATGCGGTGCAAATTTTCAAAAGAAAATTAAGCTTATTATTGTCGGGGTTCAAACTCAGGTCTCTCGAGTGACAAGCGGGAATACTCACTACTGTATTACATCGACATCTGAAAAATATATTATTTGTCAACACAGGAGAGAAAAAGGAATCCAATCCCGAAATTCGTTGTTGGGAAACAAACCCAAATAGTCCTGTTCACCACTACCGAATTTCGAATTCAAAAGAAAATTAAAAATCTTCGCTGCGGGGGATCAAACTCGTGGGAGTACTCACCACTCTACAACGACGACTTTCGAAAAATATAATATTTGTTAAAATATAAGATATTATCCATCGCCGTTACAAAAAGTAATTCAATTTTGAATCTGACTAAAATTGTAAAAACAAGATTAAACTTGTTATTGTTCAGGATCAAACTTGGGTCACTGAGTGACAAGCAGGAATGCTCGCCCTTGTATTACAACGACCTCTGGAACATAATAACTCGAATGACAAGCGGAAATACTCCCCATTGTACCACTAAAACGACTCATAAAAAATAAATTATTTGTTAACGCTCCAGATTTTACCAATCGTCTTTAGAAAAAGTGATCCATTGTCAACGCTCTAGATTTTATCAATCGAAGATTCGGGACAAGTAATCCAATTTCAAATGCGGTGCAAATTTTCAAAAGAAAATTAAGCTTATTATTGTCGGGGTTCAAACTCAGGTCTCTCGAGTGACAAGCGGGAATACTCACTACTGTATTACATCGACCTCTGAAAAATATGTTATTTGTTAACACACGAGAGAAAAAGGAATCCAATCCCGAATTTCGTTGTTGGGAAACAAACCCAAATAGTCCGGTTCACCACTACCGAATTTCGAATTCAAAAGAAAATTAAAAATCTTCGCTGCGGGGGATCAAACTCGTGGGAGTACTCACCACTCTACAACGACGACTTTCGAAAAATATAATATTTGTTAAAATATAAGATATTATCCATCGCCGTTACAAAAAGTAATTCAATTTTGAATCTGACTAAAATTGTAAAAACAAGATTAAACTTGTTATTGTTCGGGATCAAACTTGGGTCACTGAGTGACAAGCAGGAATGCTCGCCCTTGTATTACAACGATCTCTAGAACATAATAACTCGAGTGACAAGCGGAAATACTCCCCATTATACCACCCCAACGACTCATAAAAAATAAATTATTTGTTAAATATCAAGATTTTACCAATCGTCTTTAGAAAAAGTGATCCATTGTCAACGCTTTAGATTTTATCAAGCGAAGATTCGGGACAAGTAATCCAATTTCAAATGCGGTGGAAATTTTCAAAAGAAAATTAAGCTTATTATTGTCGGGGTTCAAACTCAGGTCTCTCGAGTGACAAGCGGGAATACTCACTACTGTATTACATCGACATCTGAAAAATATATTATTTGTCAACACAGGAGAGAAAAAGGAATCCAATCCCGAAATTCGTTGTTGGGAAACAAACCCAAATAGTCCAGTTCACCACTACCGAATTTCAAATTCAAAAGAAAATTAAAAATCTTCGCTGCGGGGGTTCAAACTCGTGGGAGTACTCACCACTCTACAACGACGACTTTCAAAAAATATAATATTTGTTAAAAAATAAGATTTTATCCATCGCAGTTACAAAAAGTAATTCAATTTTGAATCTGACTAAAATTGTCAAAACAAGATTAAACTTGTTATTGTTCTGGATCAAACTCAGGTCACTCGAGTGACAAGCAGGAATGCTAAGCCTTGTATTACAACGACCTCTGAAACATAATATCTCGTGTAACAAGTGGAAATACTCCCCATTGTACCACTACAGCGAGTCATAAAAAATAAATTATTTGTTAATGCTTCAGATTTTACCAATCGTCTTTAGAAAAAGTGATCCATTGTCAACGCTCTAGATTTTATCAATCGAAGATTCGGAACAAGTAATCCAATTTCAAATGCAGTGAAAATTGTCAAAAGAAAATGAAGCTTATTATTGTCAGGGTTCAAACTCACGTCTCTCGAGTGACAAGCGAGAATACTCACTACTGTATTACATCGACCTATGAAAAATATATTATTTGTTAACACATGAGAGAAAAAGGAATTCAATCCCGACTTTCGTTGTTGGGGAACAAACCCAAATCATCCGGTTCACCACTACCGACTTTCAAATTCAAAAGAATTAGAAATCGTCGCTCCGAGGGATCAAACTCGCAGGAGGACTCACCCCTCTACAACGACGACTTTCGAAAAATATAATATTTGCGAGGGATCAAACTCGCAGGAGGACTCACCCCTCTACAACGACGACTTTCGAAAAATATAATATTTGTTAACACATCAAATTTTATCAATTGTCATTACAGGAAGTGATACAATTTAGAATCCAACTAAAATTTTCAAAACACGATTAAACTTGTTATTGTTCTGGATCAAACTCAAGTCACTCGAGTGACAAGCAGGAATGCTCGCCCTTGTATTACAATGACCTCTAGGACATAAAAACTCGAGTGACAAGCGGAAATACTCACCACTGTACCACTACAATGACCTCTGAAAACATAATTTTTTTAACACACAAGATTTCAAAAATTATTTTTTATCCAACTTTCATTTCAAACTACCGTTGTTGGAGATCAAACCCAAACTACCGGCATGACAATTTCACGGCTGTCCAATTTCTAGTTCTATTAAAACTACGAAAAGAAAACAACTAAAATTGTCGTTGTCGGGGATCGAACCCGTGTCACCAGCAGGAATACTCACCACTATACTACAACAATGCATAAAAAATAAATTATTTGTTAACGAAACAGATTTTACCAATCGTCTTTAGAAAAAGTGATCCATTGTCAACACTCTAGATTTTATCAATCGAAGATTCGGAACAAGTAATCCAATATGAAATCCGGTAAAAATTATCAAATAAAAATAAAACTTATTATTGTCGAGGTTCAAACTGAAGTCTCTCGATTTACAAGCGGGAATACTCACTACTGTATTACATCGACCTCTGAAAAATAAATTATTTGTAAACACACGAGAGAAAAAGGAATCCAATCCCGAATTTCGTTGTTGGAGAACAAATACAAATCATCCGGTTCACCACTACCAAATTTCGAAAACTCACGGGAATACTTGCCACTCTACAACGACGACTTTCGAAAAATATAATATTTGTTAACACACCAGATTTGATCAATCGCCGTTTCAAAAAGTAATTAAATTTTGAATCTAACAAAAATTGTAAAAAAAAAACAGATTAAACTTGTTATTGTTCGGGATCAAACTCAGGTCAGTCGAGTGACAAGCAGGAATGCACGCCCTTGTATTACAATGACCTCTGGAACATAATAACTCGAGTGACAAGTGGAAATACTCATCATTGTACCACTACAATGACCTCTGGAACATAATAACTCGAGTGACAAGCGAAAATACTCATCATCGTACCCCTACCAAATTTCGAAAACTCACGGGAATACTTGCCACTCTACAACGACGACTTTCGAAAAATATAATATTTGTTAACTCGAAAACTCACGGGAATACTTGCCACTCTACAACGACGACTTTCGAAAAATATAATATTTGTTAACACACCAGATTTGATCAATCGCATTAAAATTTGAATCCAACAAAAATTGTAAAAAAAAAAAGATTAAACTTGTTATTGTTCGGGATCAAACTTAGGTCAGTAAAACTACCATAGTTAGGGATTGAACCCCAAACTACTGGCATGACAAATTCACCGCTATTCAATTTCGAGTTTCGTTAAAACTACAGAAAGAAAACAACTAAATCGCCGTTGTCGGAGATCAAACCCGAGTCACCTACGTGAAAGGCAGGAATACTCACCACTATACGACAACGAGTCATAAAAAATAAATTATTTGTTAACGCTCCAGATTTTACCAATCGTCATTAGAAAAAGTTATATAATGTCAATGCTCTAGATTTTAACAATCGAAGATTCGGAACAAGTAATCCAAGTTAAAATTCGCTAATAATTGTCAAAAGAAAATTAAACTTATTATTGTCCGGGGTTCAAACTCAGATTTCTCGAGAGACAAGCGGGAATACTCACTACTGTATTACATCGACCTCTGAAAAAATATATTATTTGTTAACACACGAGAGAAAAAGGAATCCAATCCCGAATTTCGTTGTTGGGGAACGAACCCAAACCATCCGGTTCACCACTACCGAATTTCGAATTCAAAAGAAAATTAAAAATCCTCGCTGCAGGGGATCAAACTCACGGGAATACTCACCACTCTACAACGACGACTTTCGAAAAATATAATATTTGTTAACACAACAGATTTTATTTTGAATCCGACTAAAATTGTCAAAACAAGATTAAACTTTTTATTGTTCGGGATCAAACTCAGGTCAATCGAGTGACAAGCGTAAATACTCACTACTGTACCACTACAACGACATATTATTTTTGTTAACACACAAGAATTTCATAAACTAATTTTTAGTCGACTTTCTTTTCAAACATCCCATTGTTCGGGATTGAACCCAAACTACCAGCATGACAAGTTCATAGTCGTCCAACCACTACAACATCGTATTATTTGTTAACACATAAGATTTCATAAACTATTTTTTAGCCGACTTTCTTTTAAAACCTCAAACTACCGGAATGACCGACTTTCTTTTCAAACCTCAAACTATCGGCATGACAAGTTCACAGCTGTCTAATTTCGAGTTTCGTTAAAACTACAGAAAGAAAACAACTAAAATCGCCGTTGGCAGGGATCAAAATCGGGTCACCTGCGTGATAGGAAGGAATACTCACCAGTATACTACAACGACCCATAAAAAATAAATTATTTGTTAACGGTCCAGATTTTACCAATCGTCTTTAGAAAAAGAGATCCATTGTCAACTCTCTAGATTTTATCAATAGAAGATTCGGAACAACTAATCAATTTAAAATCGTGTAATATTGGTCAAAGGAAAATAAAACTTATTATTGTCGGGATTCCAACTCAAGTCTCTCGAGTGAAAAGCGGGAATACTCACTATTGTATTACATCGACCTCTGAAAAATATATTATTTGTTAACACACGAGAGAAAAAGGAATCATATCCCGAATTTCGTTGTTGGGGAATAAACCCAAATCATTCGGTTCACCACTACCGAATTTTGAATTCAAAAAAATTAAAAATCGTCTCTTCGNCACACGAGAGAAAAAGGAATCATATCCCGAATTTCGTTGTTGGGGAATAAACCCAAATCATCCGGTTCACCACTACCGAATTTCAAATTCAAAAGAAAATTAAAAATCATCGCTGCAGTGGATCAAACTCACGAGAATACTCACCACTCTACAACGACGACTTTCGAAAAACATAATATTTGTTAATACACCAGATTTTATCAATCGCCGTTACAAAAAGTAATCCAATTTTGAGTCCGTCTAAAATTGTCAAAACAAGATTAAACTTGTTAATGTTCGGGACCAAACTCCGGTCACTCGAGTGACAAGTAGGAATGCTCACCTTTGTATTACAACGACCTTTGGAACATAATAACTCGAGTGACAAGCGAAAATACTCACCACTGTACCACTACAACGACCTCATAAACCTTATTATTTGTTAAAACACAAGATTTCATAAACCAATTTTTTGGAAAAGAAATCATACTCACCACTCTACAACGACGACTTTCGAAAAACATAATATTTGTTAATACACCAGATTTTATCAATCGCCGTTACAAAAAGTAATCCAATTTTGAGTCCGTCTAAAATTGTCAAAACAAGATTAAACTTGTTAATGTTCGGGACCAAACTCCGGTCACTCGAGTGACAAGCAGGAATGCTTACCTTTGTATTACAACGACCTTTGGAACATAATAACTCGAGTGACAAGCGGAAATACTCACCATTGTACCACTACAACGACCTCATAAACCTTATTATTTGTTAAAACACAAGATTTCATAAACCAATTTTTTGGAAAAGAAATCCAGTTCCGACTTTCTTTTCAATCTACCGTTGTTGGGGATCGAACCCAAACTACGGACATGACAGGTTTACCGTTGTCCAATTTTGAGTTTCGTTAAAATTACGAAAAGAAAACAACTAAAATCGTAGTTGATGGGGATCACACCCGGGTCACCGATGTGACAGGTGTCATGGTCATGCTCGCCCAAGGCATGTTGCCCATGGACGCATGCCCATGACAAAAATCATTCATATCTTTTCATATTTTAGTGTTTTACTTTTATATTTCTTTCCAAGGCATGTTGCCCATGGCCGCATGTCAATGACAAACCCAATCCTTCATGTTTTTTCATATTCTAGTGTTTTACTTTTATATTTCTAAGAAGTATGACGTTTCAGAAATATCATGTCTAGGCCAGTCAGACATGAAATGCCTCATAATGTACTATAGGGGGATACGACTAGTTTTCAACTTCCCCCTGCCCAAGATTATATGCGGTAAGCCGTTGTTATTTCTCTCTTGCTTGCTTATATAACGTCTCTTAAAAAAATCTATCTCTTCCCTCACTTTCTAAAACCGAGGCCAGAGGCTCGAGCATACATCGCTTAGCCGTAGACGACGCAAGAACGAATTGGCTGCCGCACAATCAAAAGTCCGTTGCCATTAAAAGTGCGATTGTGACAATAGGCAGAAATACTCACCAATATACTACAACGACTCATAAAAAATAAATTATTTGTTAACGCTCCAGATTTTACCAATTGTCTTTAGAAAAATTTATCCATTGTGAACGCTCTAGATTTTATCAATCAAAGATTCGGTACACGTTATCCAATTTCAAATACGGTGAAAATTGTCAAAAGAAAATTAAACTTATTATTGTCGGGGTTCAAACTCTGGTCTCTTGAGTAACAAGCGAGAATACTCACTACTGTACTACATCGACCACTGAAAAATATATTATTTGTTAACACACGAGAGAAAAAAAATCCAGTCCCGATTTTCGTTGTTGGGGAACAAACCCAAATCATCCGGTTCACCACTACCAAATTTTGAATTCAAAAGAAAATTAAAAATCGTCGCTCCAGGAGATCAAACTCGCAGGAATACTCACCAATTTACAACGATAACTTTCGAAAAATATAATATTTAATAACAAACCAGATTTTATCAATCGACGTAACAAACAGTAATCCAATTTTGAATCCGACTAAAATAGTCAAAACAAGATTAAACTTGTTATTGTTCGGGATCAAACTCAGGTCACTCGAGTGATAGGCAGGAATGCTCACCCTTGTATTATGACCTCTAGAACATAATAACTCGAGTGACATGCGGAAATACTCACCACTATACCACTACAACGACTCATAAAAAATAAATTATTTGTCAACGCTCTAGATTTTATCAATCGAAGATTCGAAAATAGTAATTCAATTTCGAATCCGGTGAAAATTGTCAAAAAGAAAATTAAGCTTATTATTGTCGGGGTTCAAACTTAGGTCTCTCGAGTGACAAGCGGGAATACTCACTACTGTGTTATATCGACCTCTGAAAAATATATTATTTGTTAACAAACGAGAGAAAAAGGAATTCAATCCCGAATTTCGTTGTTGGGGAACAAATCCAAAACATCCGATTCACCACTAAATTTAAAATCGTCGTTGCAGGGGATAAAACTCGTGGGAGTACTAACCTCTCTTCAATGACGACTTTCGAAAAATATAATATTCGTCAACACACCAGATTTTATCAATCGCCGTTACAAAAAGTAATCCAATTTTGAATCCGAATAAAATTGTCAAAAAAAGATTAAACTTGTTATTGTTCGGGATCAAACTCAAGTCACTCGAGTGACAGGTAGGAATGCTCACCCTTGTATTACAACGACCTCTGCAACATAATAACTCTAGTGACAAGCGAAAATACTCCCCACTTTACCACTACAACGACTCATAAAAAATAAATTATTTGTGAACCCACCAAATTTAACCAATTGTCTTTAGAACAAGTGATCCATTGTCAACGCTCTAGATTTTATCAATCGAAGATTCGGAACAAGTAATACAATTTCGAACCCAGTGAAAATTGTCAAAAGAAAATCTAGCTTATTATTGTCGGGTTTTAAACTCAGGTCTCTCGAGTGACAAGCGGGAATACTCACTACTGTATTACATCGACCTCTGAAAAATATAATATTTGTTAACAAACGAGAGAAAAAGGAATCCAATCCCGAATTTCGTTGTTGGGGAACAAATCTAAATCATCCGGTTCACCACTATCGAATTTCGAATTCAAAAGAAAATTAAAAATCGTCGTTGCACAGGATCAAACTCGTGGGAGTACTCACCTCTCTTCAACGACGAGTATCGAAAAATGTAATATTCGTCAAAACACATGATTTTATCAATTGCCGTTACAAAAAGTAATCCAATTTTGAATCCCACTAAAATTGTGAAAACAAGACTAAACTTGTTATTGTTTGGAATCAAACTCAGGTCACTCGAGTGACAAGCAGGATTGCTAACCCTTGTATTACAACGACCTCTGGAACATAATAACTAGAGTGACAAGCGGAAATACTCCCCACTGTGCCACTACAACAACTCATAAATAATAAATTATTTGTTAATTCTCCAGATTTTACCAATCGTCTTTAGAAAAAGTGATCCATTGTCAATGCTCTTGAATTTATCAATCGAAGATTTGGAACAAGTAATCCAATTTCGAATCCGGTAAAAATTGTCAAAAGAAAATTAAGTTTATTATTGTTGGGGTTCAAACTCAGGTCTCTCGAGTGACAAAAGGGAATACTCACTACTGTATTGCATAGAACTCTGAAAAATATATTATTTGTTAACACACGAGAGTAAAAGGAATCCTATCCCGAAATATGTTGTTGGGGAACAAACCCAAATCATCCGGTTCACCACTACCGACTTTTGAATTCAAATGAAGATTAAAAATCGTCGTTGCGGGGGATCAAACTCGCGGGAGTACTCACCTCTCTTCAACGAAGACATTCGAAAAATATAATATTCGTCAACACACTAGATTTTATCAATGGCTGTTACAAAAAGTAATCCATATTTTGAATACGACTAAAATTGTCAAAATAAGATTAAACTTGTTATAGTTCGGGATCAAACTCAGGTCACTCGAGTGACAAGCAAGAATTCTAACCCTTGTATTACAACGACCTCTGGAACATAATAACTAGAGTGACAAGCGGTAATACTCCCCACTGTACCACTACAACAACTCATAAATAATAAATTATTTGTTAATTCTCCAGATTTTACCAATCGTCTTTAGAAAAAGTGATCCATTGTCAATGCTCTAGATTTTATCAATTGAAGATTTGGAATAAGTAATCCAATTTCGAATCTGGTGAAAATTGTCAAAAGAAAATTAAGTTTATTATTGTCGGGGTTCAAACTCAGGTCTCTCGAGTGACAAGCGGGAATACTCACTACTGTATAACATCGAACTGTGGAAAATATATTATTTGTTAGCACACGAGAGAAAAAGGAATCCAATCCCGAATTACGTTGTTGGGGAACAAACCCAAACCATACGGTTCACCACTACCGACTTTCGAATTCAAATGAAGATTAAAAATCGTCGTTGCGGGGGATCAAACTCGTGGGAGAACTCCTCTCTCTTCAACGACGACTTTCGAAAAATATAATATTCGTCAACACACATGATTTTATCAATCGCCGTTACAAAAAGTAATCCAATTTTGAGTCCCACTAAAATTGTCAAAACAAGATTAAA
>NW_019272556.1:10314-20711 GCF_002738345.1 Cucurbita maxima | reverse complement strand
AGGGACTTCTAGAGTATGCCCACTGGATAAGCAAAGTGACCTAGTGGTGTGCGAATTAGCTGGTGAGCCCATACTCGCACGTATGGGCTGTGTGTAGAGTATATGGTACACGTCCAAAATTACCCGTTAGGACAACACCGTAGAAAAAACGAAACGAAACGAAACAAAAGATAGGTCCCATCATTTCATTGCATGTGATTGTTGCATTTAACCCCAATAGTGGAGTCACTTACTGAGTATTTCTTTAAATACTCAAGTCATGTGCTACTACATTTTTAAGGTTAAAGCAAGACATTCTTGTACGGCTGACGACGACATCGCTACTCGAGACCATGACACATGCATAGGGTAGTGGTATTTGTTTTCTTAGACTTAGGCTAGACTGAGATGTTTTTAACTTAAACTCTTATTCATTTTATTTAGTCTTTCATTGTGTCGTTTTAAAGATGTTTTCGAAACATGTAAGTTCATGGTTGTGTTTTAAGATAAAGATTATGTTTTATGAAATTTTAATGAAGTCTTTTGCATTCAATGTTTATGGTCGTATACAGTAGCGACCTTAAATTAAGTAGAAAATTTCGGGTCGATATAATAAGTTTTACTCAGATGAATAACCAAGAAAAATATCAATATTCGTCTTAGAATCAAATTTTTGCTGTTTTTCTTTGTGGTTCAAAATAAAACATTTGCAACCAAACACTTTTAAATACCGAATTTTATTATGCTAATTTCATAAAAAGTTTTATTTAAATAGGTCTAATTAAAACTTTATTTAAAAATATTTAGTTAAATCATATTCATTTAACATTGATCTATCAAATTATTGTAAAGTACCATTATTTTTCAACCACACCATTTTGTTGAGGAGTCATTGGAGACAAGTCATGATAAAAACCATTATCTTCACAAAAAATTTCAAATGCTACCCTATCGAATTTTCCTCCATGGTCACTCCTAATTTAATAAAAAAAAAAACTTTTTCATTTTGAACTCATTTTACAAAACTAGCAAATCTTTTCAAAACATCATTTTTATGTTTTATCATCAAAACCCAAGTAAATCTCAAAAAATCATCAACTAAAAGTATATTTTCAAAGAGTACGTCATTATCTATAGTACCCTTACCAATTATTTTACCCTTCTTGTTGTCGCCAACAGTTATTAAGCCACCATCCTTCTTGGAATGACTCACACACTTGAATTGGTTTCCTGTCATGTATTTTGAGCAACCACTGTTCAAATACCACTTATTTTTATTGGAGGCTTTCAAATAAACTTATAAACAAAGATATTCAAAATTGACCTTTTGGGTACCTATACTTGTTTGGGTCCTAACAAGTTAGTTTTCACAAATTTATGAATCATGCTTGCATTCATATTAAAAAATTACCGCACGAGAAACAAACAACATCATGCAGGAATTTATTTCTTGGACTAAGTTTATGTATTCTATTTTCAATAAAAATTATTTCTTAAAACATTGTTAAATTTTATATTTGGATAAAATTTTCTTATGGAAGTAATGTTTTGAGAATTTTTCAATTTAAAACAATTAGGTCTAATATGACCTTAACACCACAATAATGACATATAGGCACAAATTTAGATTTATCATACTGAGACACAAATTTGCATGTGTTAGACTTAGGCATAATGGGGAATGGTTTAACAAATATTGTTTTAGAAGAGTAGAACATTCATCAACATAGCCTAATCCTCTTTTATCACCATAAGACTTACCTACTTCAATTATTTTATCTAATTTTTGTGCACCTATAGTTAATTTTTTAATAGACTCTTTAGCCTTACCAAGTTCTTGCATGGTATTTAATTCCTTGTCTTTGAGTAATTTAACTTAACTTATCTTTTTCACAACAATCATGCTCAAGAAATTTAATTTTATTAATTAATGCAGTTTTCTCATCACAATTAAATACATGCTTTTCACAGAGTATATCAAGTTTTACAACCTTATGATTATTCTCTTCTAAGCAAGAAATTTCATTCCATAAAAACTTCTTTTTAATAATTGAAGCCTTATATTTCTTTTGAAGCAATACATATTTTGAACAAGTTTTTCTAAATCAACTTATCTCCTCAAAAACTTTAAATAATTCATCGTAAGAATGAGATTCAAGAATCACCTCATTTTCTTCATCTTCTTTGTCACTATGAGCCATGAAACAAAAATTTTCGACTTCTTCATCAGTTGCACTTTCATCACTATTATCCCAAGTAGGCTTCATTGCTTTCTTCGTGGATTCCTTAGATAATTTGAGGAGAGGACAATCCGGTCTTATATGACCTGACTTTTTACATTCATAACATATTATCTCATCATGTTTGCTCTTCTCATCTTTTTGGTTGGTGAAATGTTTCCTAAATTATTTTTTTCTTTTAATGAAATTTTTATACTTACGTGTGAAGTAGGCAACATCATCTTCATCAAGGGCTTCCTCATCGTCGGAGTCAACTTCCAAGTTATGGACTTTAAGGGCTATACTCTTTTCCAAGATTTATCAAAGTATTTAGAATATTCGTAAATTTAGTGAACATATCACCTATAGATTCATTTGCATCCATTTTAAATAGTTCGAACTAACATTCTAATCTTTGTTTCTTTAACTTGATTTGTTCCCTCATAAGTTACTTCAAGAGTTTTCCAAATTTCATAGGCGGAATAACACATAGATACTCTATTAAATTCATCATTACTTAGGGCACAATAAAGACAGTTAATAGCATTAGTATTAAAAGAACATTTTTTATATCATGCTCATCAAATTCATCCTCCATTTTAAGCTCCTCAATATTATTAACAATTTTTATTGGAATATAAGGGTATTTACTAACATTTAACCATAATTGATAATCAATCGATTGCAAATAAATTTTCATTCTAGCTTTCCAATACGTATAATTGGTTCCATCAAAATAAGGAAGTCTAGAAGTTGTCCTTCACAAAAACAGTTTTTAACATGTAGATTTGCCATAAGCTATAAAAATAAAGTTTAGATATATATATATATATAAAAAAAAAAACAATAAGAGCAACCTTGCTTTGATACGAATGGTTGGATCGATATCACAACCCTAGAGGGGTGAATAGGGTTTCAACCATATAATTATTAATTTGTTTTTTTTTTAATAACAATAAAACTTATACCATGCCATAAAACTTAAAATTTAGAATTTAAATAAGAGAAGGGTTAGAAAATATGACACTGTAGTTGTAGTGGTTTGGTCAAACTCGACCTACTCCACTCCCCAATCGCCTCTTGGAAATTTGAATAAAACTTTATGACTTTTTCCTCGGATCAGAGCCCAACCGCTACACTGCTCCTTGTACGAGTGCAAGAGCAAACTCAATTCTTTCCACGGCTCGGGATCAAACCGGTATACCGCTCTTTTTACGAGTTCAAAAGCAAACTCAATCATTTCCACGGCTCAGGATCAAACCGATACAATTGTCTGAAACTTTATAGAAACACACCACACACCACAACTCTCTAAAGTGGTAGATTTACAATTTTCTCACACTACAATAGAAATCTCTCTCTGGGTCGATGTTTTTCGAAATTTTCCTGCGGAATGATCAAATTTGATGATTTAGAATAGAATGTCGAACAAAAGGAGTGTATAAAACAGTAAAAAAAAAAAAAGAGTGCTTAAAATTGAAACCGTAATTTTGAAACCTTAATTCGGGACGTTAAAAGCACTTACTAAAAGAACTGAGTAATGGTCGATGTTTTTCGAAATTCTCCTGAGGAATGATCATGCTTGATGATCAAGAATAGAATGTCAAAGAAAAGAAGGGTATAAAACATTAAAAAAGTGCCTATAATTGAAACCCAAATTTGGAAACCATAATCTTGAACGTTGAAAACACGTGCTAAAAAAACTGAGTAACGATCGATGTTTTTCGAAATTTTCCTTAGGAATAATCAAGCTTGATGATACAATAGAAGGTCGAAGAAAACGAGTGTATAAAACAGGAAAAAGTGCTTAAAATCCAAACCCTAATTTGGAAACCCCAATCCGAGACGTTTCAAGCACATGCAAAAAAAAACTGAGCATGGGTCGATGTTTTTCGAAATTTTCCTGCGGAATGATCAAATTTGATGATTTAGAATAGAATGTCGAACAAAAGGAGTGTATAAAACAGTAAAAAAAAAAAAAAGTGCTTAAAATTGAAACCGTAATTTGGAAACCCTAATCCGGAACGTTTCAAGTGTAACGACCCGAAATTTTCCACTTAATTTAAGGTCGCTACTGTATATGTACCATACAAATTGAATGTGGAAGACTTCGTTTAAATTCCATAAAACATAACGTTTATCTTAAAACACAGCCATGGACTTACGAGTTTCGAAAACATCTTTAAAACGACACCACAAAAGACTAAACAAAATAAATAAGAGTTTAAGTTAAAAACATCCTATTCTAGCCTAAGTCTAAGAAAATAAATACCACTATCCTATGCATCGGCCATGGTCTCGAGGTGCGATGCCGTCGTCAGCCGTACAGGAATGCTTTGCCTTAACCTGAAAAATATAATAGCACATGGCTTGAGGATTTAAAGACATACTCCGTGAGTGACCCCACTATTAAGGGGTTAAATGCAAGAACATGCGCATGCAATGACGGGACCTATACTTTCAATCTATTTTCCTACGGTACTGTCCTAACGGATAATTTGGACGTGTACCATATACTCTACACAAAGCCCATACGTGCGAGTATGGGCTCACCAGTCAGTTCGCACATCGCTGGACCACTTTCCTTGTCGGGCGAGCATACTCTGGGAGCTCCTTAGGCCGGACACCCATTATAACTTGTAACCGTCACGGCAATGCTATGCAAAACTTAATGAACATACCCCTGCCGTTGGATGTACGCATCCGTACCCTCGTGATGGAATAGGGGTATCCCCCCCAAATGCATGAGCACACATAATGCATGAGATCCCCCAATATTTCTACTTTTATCACTAATGAATATAACCCGCTATCATCTTTCATGCTTAACACGTAATTTCTCATTTTTCAGTCCACATATCATACATAATCCTAACGGGTTACATTTCATTTCATTTATCGTGATATCATGTCATTCATAACATTCTGTATACATACAATTTAGAAAACATAACATAACGCTCCATGCTTTTAACATGTCATTTCAACACGTGCAATTCATACAACAATTACCTCAATGGTCACACAAAACAATCTAAACATAACATATCACATCACAATATATCGTATCATAAACATGTCATATCGTAAACACTTCGTGGTCATATCGTTCCCTAACTTATCATAGCCTTAACGTTCTTATACCTATCACAGTGATATCGTTACGTGAACGTACCTTAGTCATATCATCACAGGAACGTATCCTAACGCTATCGTTCTATCAATCTATCACAAACATATCCTTTTCTACCCATATCCTAACCATATTCTTTCATCAATCTCCCCTATCCATAGCACTCCGGTATGTAACCTAACCTTAACGTTTCATGAACATATCTTACTCTTATCGTTACATTTCGTTTTGTGCATCCTTCTCGTATCCTATCTCAAACATATCCTTGAACACATCGTACCATGATTATTATCATACAATCCATATATTATAACATAACATAAACATAATATAAGCATACCGATTCACAGATAATTCACACATATCAGTATATATGACACGTGCAGAACCACAGGCACGTGTCAACATCAAATATAACCATGCCGATAGTAAGGTCACTTACCTGGTTAGCTTAAGTTGTTGTCACGAATATATCCTTAATGAAAGTTCGATTCTGTCCTTTGAAATCCAAGTCAACCTATGTGAGCCCATGACATCAGTTTCATGTTTGAACTCTATAAAATTAATTCTCTAATTTACATTGGTCCATTGTTAGAAGTTTCATAATTATATTTTTATTAAAAATTTTATTTTCCATGGTGACGGTTGTATAAAAAATAAAAAATAAATAAAAAAGTAGATAGAGTTATTTCAAAGTTATTCTGCCTTTACTCTTTGTATTTAGTTTTCCATCTATATTTAGTTTGTGGTTTTTAATTCCTAAATCTCCCCTTTTTTTTTTTCTTCTTCTAATTTTGTTCTCATGTATTCCAAATTTCTAGTGTATCCTTGTTTCCAAGTCTTTCCTCATCCAAGTATTTCTTGTTCACAAATTTTCTTGGTCATTCTATTTTTAATCTATTCATTTTGGCTACTAATATAAATTTAATCTAATATTACTAATGTGGCTATTTACTAGAATTCGTATAAATAATTGACATTTAGCTTCTAACTAAAAGCAAAATCATTTTAAAAATTTATAATTGGTTGTGATTTCTAAAAAAAGAAATAGGATAAAAGAAAATGAAGATTTAATATATACCTTATTCATCAGATCTATCCTCACCTAAAAGTCAGGTGAATCTCAACTGGTGGGTAAAGGTCATTTTCATTTTTTTCCACAAGTAAATCTTAAATGGTTGTTTTTCTGTTTTTTTTGTGTGCAGTTACTTCAAGTCTTAAGGATGAGTTGAGTAGGGATAATTGTGGGAAGGGATGAAAGGTTAGTGGAGAGGAGTTGGAAAATGATGTTTCTTATTCTTTGTTTATTTATTTAATATTATTATTATTATTTAACTATTTTTTCTATAATTTTTTTCATTTCTTTACTTATTTCAATATTTATGATTTTATTTATTTATTTATTATTTCTTTTTTTCTTTTTTTTTTCTTTTTTTTGGCTATTAAATGAGTAACGGTCAATGTTTTTCGTAATTTTCGTGGAGAATGACCAAACTTGATGATTTAGAATGGAATATCGAAGAAAAAAGAGTGTATAAAACAGTAAAAAATTGTTTAAAATCAAAACCCTAATTTCGACATTATATGCTGAATCATCAAGGTTGATCATTCACCATGAAAATATCGAAAAACATCGACCGTTACTCAGTGTTTTTAAAACGTGCTTCAAACATCTCGAATTAAGTTATTCGAAAATCTTTAGGGAAATGATCAAGTGTTTAAAATTGAAACCCCAGTTGATATGAACCAAGAGACATCAATCATACAATATGCTTCAATGAAGATACGAAGAAAATATGGTTGAAATTATCAAAAGATATTTCAATTCATGTGCAGAATGAACTTTCATGTTATAAATTTCAGTTATTTTATTTCATTAATGTATTTTAAGACTTTTTATTTACTGTAGGTTACAATTACATAATGGTTAATGATAGCCATTAAGTATGAATGTTACTAACTCTTGAAATGCCTTTAATAGTTTCAGTTTGATGCTATATAAAACCATGTACGTTGTATTTGTGGGTAGACTTAAAATATAGTAAAAGGAGCATTTGTGCTTTTTTAGCCAATGGCTAAGTTTTTTTGCAATTCCATGTAGTTTAGGTTGCATGTAGAATCATTCAAACTCGACGTGATCAATCTTGCTTGTGGAGTGATTCGAATCTCAAACAAGTGTTCTTGCGTTGAGATATTTGATCAACAAGAATCATTCAAGCTAGACATGATCGACCTTGCTTGTGAAGTGATTCGAATCTCAAACAATGTTCTTGCCTTGAGATATTTGATCAACAAGGTAATCCGAATCTTACTTCCCTTGTAGTTTTTTTTCCATATCACCAGTTTTATTACTGTTTCCTACATTTTCGACCCTTCTGAAGTTGTTTTTGACCTTATTGATGGCATTTTAGGTCAGGAAGACTCCCATTTGCTCAAAGTAAATCTTTTTTTAGCTAAAACTAGGAGTAATCAATATGTTTAGCTAAACTAGGTTTAATAATATGTCCTAAGAGCAACTATAAAATAGTTAGGGAATCAATGCTTTACTTGACTCTATGTTTGGTTGTTGGAAGGATTGTATGATGATACATGCCTTGTGGCCCCTACGTGCACATAATTATGAATGTTATGCTATTTTACGTATGTTGTGTGATGACCTAGGATGCCCTGTTACGAATGTCTGTGATGCCATGTTATGTCATGAAATGTAATGGCATGTGAAGCCATGATATGAATGTGTGTGATGTAAGGCATGTGAAGCCATGATATGAATATGTGTGATGTAAGCCATGATTCTTATTTTATGCTATAATTTTAAGCTATGGGTTCCTCATGAATTTATCAATGTCACGTGCATTAGGATATTTCTTCGTTATGTTATGTTAGTACAAACGCGTAGCTTTGATATTTTTGTTCATCATGATATCATGTGAGCCTTTCACTCTGTGGTGTCCGGCGACGCATTAGCGTGTTTAGCTCGATGAAGCCAGATTTAGGGGGTATGTATACGAGTCCGTCTGCTAGGTTCATGTGTGCGTGCGGGGGCCGTGTGTGGGAAAGTACCACGCATCCAACCCTGCCTGAACTGGAAAAAACTCAAGGTCATTATACGTTGTTTTAAAAGATAGTTTCCATCATGTATGTGTATGTTTGCATTACCTAACTCCAACAATGGGGTTACTTTGAGTATTTATTAAACTACTCAAGCTACATGCTACGCTTATTTTTTACGTAAAGGTAAAACGTCCATGCACGGATAACGATGAATGCAGGAATGGTCATGGAAGCTGAGATAGGACGGTAGTATGCATTGTTTTCAATTAATAGTTTCATAGGTAGCTTTTCATTTTCGTACTAAAAATTTATGTTAAAACCATAACGAGCGAGTTTCCTTATAGTCAATCAACTTAAATACCCTAATCTATGTAAACTTATATACCCTAATCTATATAAAACCATTCATAACAGAGTTTCCTTGTAGTCAATTTTTACTCTAAGTTTATTATTATTAATATTATATTAATGAACCAAAGTAATTTAAAGCTACGTTTTTAATCATATCACAATAATCTTGAAATTTTCCTATCGTCAACTGAAACAAAAGATTATCGGCAATGCCCCTAATTATCTTAGGCTAATCAGTGACATCACTCTATGCATGCTTTAATCGCATAATTCAAAATAAATACTTTTAAAATAAAACTATTGACTTACATGTTCGGTTCAAAACATAAATAAATATAACATGGTTTTTTTAACATAAAACACCCCTCAACTACTAATTAAATTCAATGCTATTTCCCTATCATGATCTATCCTAACTTTTATGGTCTTTCCGGTGTTCACCGTCATCCGTGCATGAGAGTTTTTCCTTTACTAGAAAAATATAAGGTAACACGTGACTTGAGTATTTTAAGAAATTCTAAGTGAGTCAACCCACTATTGGGGTTAGTAATGCAGTCACACACAATACATGATTGAGATATATCTTTTAAAACCGTAACATGACCTTAGGCTCTTTCTAGTTATGTATAGGGTTTGATGCATGGTACTTTTCCACACACGGCCCACTTACACGCACATGGACCCACTTGACGAGCTCGTATACGTACCCCTTGGGCCTGACTTGGTCGGTACAATACATTACACGTCATCGGATGCCTCAGAAAAGGAAATATCCACATGATATCATGACAAACATAAATATCAAACGTACGCATCCGTACTAGCATAACATTATGGGGAAGTATCCCGATGTACATGCCATACATACATGCATGAGGTCTCATGATTTTCATTCATAACATAACAGTAGTTTCATTTCCTTTCTCTTTTCATCCATAAAATATTTCATATATGCATCATGTATGCATGGAAAATATCACGTAATCCATCACATAACTTATATGGTAAGACATAACATTTCATACATGACATTTCATTTCATTCATAATACAGTGTAATGGATATCGCACGCATACTTGACATACATTACATGACAATAAAGAGCATAGAAGCATCACATAATTAATATGATACATGCACTATCATACATCAACCAATTAGTTAACTCCAACCGTAAGGTCACTTACATGGTTAGCCTTGGCCGAAGTTACTAATTACTGGATAGCCGCTTCGAAAACTATATTCCAATGCTTGATTCTCACCTATATCAATTCATATAACATGCTTAGGTCATATAAACCTCTTAACCTAGCTATACATGATGACTATTTCTAACCTAAATCCTAAAACTAAATAAATTTGGGTAGATGGGAGTTTTACCGACCTCAAATGCCTTAAATAGGGTAAAAATGGCTTTAGGAATGTCGAAAACTTAGGAAATAGTACATAATTTTTATACTGAGTCGTCTAAGCCGAGAAGCCGAGTCGACAAGTCGCCAAGTCGAGCCGATGCAGGAATGAGGCAGGTAATTATTAAAGTTAAGCGCGGGCTGTATGGATCGGGTTGAGGCACACGATACGTTCCCGGCTGGACAGCAACAAAAATTAAAAATTATCCTCAAAGAATTAATCAATATTTTTTTTTAAAAAAAAATATTTAT
>NW_019272556.1:0-6117 GCF_002738345.1 Cucurbita maxima | reverse complement strand
ACACGTGCTAAAAAAACTGAGTAACGATCGATGTTTTTCGAAATTTTCCTTAGGAATAATCAAGCTTGATGATACAATAGAAGGTCGAAGAAAACGAGTGTATAAAACAGGAAAAAAGTGCTTAAAATCCAAACCCTAATTTGGAAACCCCAATCCGAGACGTTTCAAGCACATGCAGTTTCAAGCACATGCAAAAAAAAACTGAGTATGGGTCGATGTTTTTCGAAATTTTTCTGCAGAATGATCAAATTTGATGATTTAGAATAGAATGTCGAACAAAAGGAGTGTATAAAACACTAAAAAAAAAAAGAGTGCTTAAAATTGAAACCGTAATTTGGAAACCCTAATTCGGAACGTTTCAAGTGTAACGATCCAAAATTTTCTACTTAATTTAAGGTCGCTACTGTATATGTACCATACAAATTGAATGTGGAAGACTTCGTTTAAATTCCATAAAACATAACGTTTATCTTAAAACACAGCCATGGACTTACGAGTTTCGAAAACATCTTTAAAACGACACCAGAAAAGACTAAACAAAATAAATAAGCGTTTAAGTTAAAAACATCCTATTCTAGCCTAAGTCTAAGAAAATAAATACCGCTATCCTATGCATGGGCCATGGTTTCGAGGTGCGATGCCGTCGTCAGCCGTACAGGAATGCTTTGCCTTTACTCCGTGAGTGACCCCACTATTAAGGGGTTAAATGCAAGAACATGCGCATGCAATAACGGGACCTATACTTTCAATCTATTTTCCTACGGTACTGTCCTAACGGATAATTTGGACGTGTACCATATACTCTACACAAAACCCATACGTGCGAGTATGGGCTCACCAGTCAGTTCGCACATTGCTGGACCAGTTTCCTTGTCGGGCGAGAATACTCTGGGAGCTCCTTAGGCCGGACACCCATTATAACTAGTAATCGTCATGGCAACGCTATGCAAAACTTAATGAACATACCTCTGCCATTGGATGTAAACGTCCGTACCCTCGTGATGGAATAGGGGTATTCCCCCAAATTCATGAGCACACATAATGCATGAGCCCCCAATATTTCTACTTTTATCACTAATGAATATAACCCGCTATCATCTTTCATGCTTAACACGTAATTTCTCATTTTTCAGTCCACGTATCATACATAATCCTAACGGGTTACATTTCATTTCATTTATCGTGATATCATGTCATTCATAACATGCTGTATACATACAATTTAGAAAACATAACATAACGCTCCATGATTTTAACATGTCATTTCAACACATGCAATTCATACAACAATTACCTCAATGGACACAGAAAACAATCTAAACATAACATATCACATCACAATATATCGTATCATAAACATGTCATATCGTAAACACTTCGTGGTCATATCGTTCTCTAACTTATTATTGCCTTAACGTTCTTATACCTATCAGCGTCATATCGTTACGTGAATGTACCTTAGTCATATCATCACAGGAACGTATCCTAACGCTATCGTTCTATCAATCTATCACAAACCTATCCTTTTCTACCAATATCCTAACCATATTCTTTCATCAATCTCCCCTATCCATAGCACTCTGGTATGTAACCTAACCTTAACGTTTCATGAACATATCTTACTCTTATCGTTACATTTCGTTTTGTGCATCTTTCTCGTATCATATCTCAAACATATCCTTGAACACATCGTACCGTAATTATTATCATACAATCCATATATTATAACATAACATAAACATAATATAAGCATACCGATTCACAGATAATTCACACATATCAGTATATATGACACGTGCAGAACCACAGGCACGTGTCAACATCAAATATAACCATGCCGATAGTAAGGTCACTTACCTGGTTAGCTTAAGTTGTTGTCACGAATGTATCCTTAATGAAAGTTCGATTCTGTCCTTTGAAATCCAAGTAAACTTATGTGAGCCCATGACATCAGTTTCATGTTTGAACTCTATAAAATTATTTCTCTAATTTACATTGGTCCATTGTTAGAAGTTTCATAATTATATTTTTATTAAAAAAAAAAAATCCATGGTGACGGTTGTATAAAAAATAAAAAAATAATAAAAAAGTAGATAGAGTTATTTCAAAGTTATTCTGCCTTTACTCTTTGTATTTAGTTTTTCCTCTATATTTAGTTTGTGGTTTTTAATTCCTGAATCTCCCCTTTTTTTTTTCTTCTTCTAATTTTGTTCTCATGTATTCCAAATTTCTAGTTTATCCTTGTTTCCAAATCTTTCCTCATCAAAGTATTTCTTGTTCACAAATTTTCTTGGTCATTCTATTTTTAATCCATTCATTTTGGCTACTAATATAAATTTAATCTAATATTACTAATCTGGCTATTTACTAGAATTCGTATAAATAATTGACATTTAGTTTCTAACTAAAAGCCAAATCATTTTAAAAATTTATAATTGGCTGTGATTTCTAAAAAAGAAATAGGATAAAAGAAAATGAAGATTTAATATATACCTTATCCATCGTATCTATCCTCACCTAAAAGTCAGGGTGAATCTCAACGGGTGGGTAAAGACCATTTTCATTTTTTTCCTAAGTAAATCTTAAATGGTTGTTTTTCTGTTTTTTTTGTTGTGTGCAGTTACTTTCTAGTCGTAAGGATGAGTTGAGTAGGGATAATTGTGGGAAGGGATGAAAGGTTAGTGGAGAGGAGTTGGAAAATGATGTTTCTTCTTCTTTGTTTATTTATTTAATATTATTATTATTTTTTAACTATTTTTTCTATAATTATTTTTATTTCTTTACTTATTTCAATATTTATGATTTTATTTATTTATTTATTATTTCTTTTATTTCTTTTTTCTTTTCTTTTTTTGGCTATTAAATGAGTAACGGTCAATGTTTTTCGTAATTTTCCTCGAGAATGACCAAACTTGATGATTTAGAATGGAATATCGAAGAAAAAAGAGTGTATAAAACAGCAAAAGAGTGCTTAAAATCGAAACCCTAATTTTCGACATTATATGCTAAATCCTCAAGGTTGATCATTCACCAAGAAAATATCGAAAAACATCCTCAGTGTTTTTAGCACGTGCTTCAAACATCTCGAATTAAGTTTTTCGAAATTCTCTAGGGGAATGATCAACCTTGATTAGTTAGAATAGAATGTCGAAGAAATGAGTGTATAAAACAGTAAAAAAAAAAGTGTTTAAAATTGAAACCCCAGTTGATATGAACCAAGAGACATCGATCATACAATATGCTTCAATGAAGATACTAAGAAAATATGGTTGAAATTATCAAAAGATATTTCAATTCATGGCACATTGAAGAAGAATGAAGTTTCATGTTATAAATTTTGGGTGGATTACATTTTAGAGTAATCCAGAGTTATTGCATTTCATTAATGTATTTTAAGACTTTTTATTTACTTTAGGTTACAATTACATAATGGTTAGTGATAGCCATTAAGTATGAATGTTACAACTCTTGGAATGCCTTTAATAGTTTTATTTTGATGCTATTAAAGACGATGTACTGTTGTATTTGTAGGTAGACTTGAAAATATAGTAAAAGAAGCATTTGTGTTTTCTTTAGCCAATGGCTGTGTTTCTTTGCAATTCCACGTAGTTTAGGTTGCATGTAGAATCATTCAAACTCGACATGATCAATGTTGCTTGTTGAGTGATTCGAATCTGAAACAAGTGTTCTTGCGTTGAGATATTTGATAAACAAGAATCATTCAAGCTAGACATGATCGATCTTGCTTGTGGAGTAATTCGAATCTCATACAATGTTCATGCCTTGAGATATTTGATCAACAAGGTAATCCGAATCTTACTTCCCTTGTAGTTTTTTTCCATATCACCAGTTTTATTACTCTTTCCTACATTTTCGACCCTTCTGAAGTTGTTTTTGACCTTATTGATGGCATTTTAGGTCAGGAAGACTCCCATTTGCTCAAAGTAAATCTTTTTTTAGCTAAAACTAGGAGTAATCAATATGTTTAGCTAAACTAGGTTTCATAATATGTCCTAACATCAACTATAAAATAGTTAGGGAATCAATGCTTTACTTGACTCTATGTTTGGTTGTTGGAAGGATTGTATGATGATGCATGCCCTGTGGCCCCTACGTGCACATAATTAGGAATGTTATGCTATTTTACGTATGTTGTGTGATGACCTAGGATGCCCTGTTACGAATGTGTGTGATGCCATGTTACGTCATGATATGTAATGGCATGTGAAGCCATGATATGAATGTGTGTGATGTAAGTCATGATGAGTACTATTCATACATGATTCATATATGTCCTATGACCTGAATAAAAGGAAAAACAAAATGATTCTTATTTTATGCTATAATTTTAAGCTATGGGGACCTCATGAATTTATCAATGTCACGTGCATTAGGATATTTCCTCGTTATGTTATGTTAGTACAGACGCGTAGCTTTGATATTTTTGTTCATCATGATATCATGTGAGCCTTTCACTCTGTGGTGTTCGGCGACGCATTAGCGTGTTTAGCTCGATGAAGCCAGATTCAGGGGGTATGTATACGAGTTCGTCTGTTAGGTTCATGTGTGCGTGCGGGGGCCGTGTGTGGGAAAGTACCACACATCCAACCCTGCCTGAACTGGAAAAAACTCAAGGTCATTATACGTTGTTTTAAAAGATAGGTTCCATCATGTATGTGTATGTTTGCATTACCTAACTCCATCAATGGGGTTACTTACTGAGTATTTATTAAACTACTCAAGCTACATGCTACCCTTATTTTTTACGTAAAGGTAAAGCGTCCATGCACGGATAACGATGAATTCTGGAATGGTCATGGAAGCTGAGATAAGACGGTAGTATGCATTGTTTTCAATTAATAGTTTCATAGGTAGCTTTTCATTTTCGTACTAAAAATTCATGTTAAAACCATAACGTGCGAGTTTCCTTATAGTCAATCAACTTAAATACCCTAATCTATGTAAACTTAAATACCCTAATCTATATACAACCATTCATAACAGAATTTCCTTGTAGTCAATTTTTACTCTATGTTTATTATTATTAATATTATATTAATGAATCAAAGTAATTTAAAGCTACGTTTTTAATCATATCACAATAATCTTGAAATTTTCCTATCGTCAACTGAAACAAAAGATTATCGGCAATGCCCCTAATTATCTTAGGCTAATCAGTGACATCACTCTATGCATGCTTTAATCGCATAATTCAAAATAAATACTTTTAAAATAAAACTATTGACTTACATGTTCGGTTCAAAACATAAATAAATATAACATGGTTTTATTAACATAAAACACCTCTCAACTACTAATTAAATTCAATGCTATTTCCCTATCATGATCTATCCTAACTTTTATGGTCTTTCCGGTGTTCACCGTCATCCGTGCATGAGAGTTTTTCCTTTACTAGAAAAATATAAGGTAACACGTGACTTGAGTATTTTAAGAAATTCTAAGTGAGTCAACCCACTGTTGGGGTTAGTAATGCAGTCACACACAATACATGATTGAGATCTATCTTTTAAAACCGTAACATGACCTTAGGCTCTTTCTAGTTAAGGATAGGGTTTGATGCATGATACTTTTCCACACACGGCCCACTTACACGCACATGGACCCACTCGACGAGCTCGTATACGTACCCCTTGGGCCTGACTTGGTCGGCACAATACATTACACGTCATCGGATGCCTCAGAAAAAAAAAAATCCACATGATATCATGACAAACATAAATATCAAAGGTACGCATCAGTACTAGCATAACATTATGGGGAAGTATACCGATGTACATGGCATACATACATGCATGAGGTCTCATGATTTTCATTCATAACATAATAGTAGTTTCATTTCCTTTCTCTTTTCATGCATAAAATATTTCATATATGCATCATGTATGCATGGAAAATATCACGTAATCCATCACATAACTTATATGGTAAGACATAACATTTCATACATGACATTTCATTTCATTCATAAGACAGTGTAATGGATATCGCACGCATACTTGACATACATTACATGACAATAAAGAGCATAGAAGCATCACATAATTAATATGATACATGCACTATCATACATCAACCAATTAGTTAACTCCAACCGTA
>NW_019272555.1:0-20876 GCF_002738345.1 Cucurbita maxima | reverse complement strand
CGAAGGCGAGGAATGACATGGATGGATAAGTCATGATCGGAGAAAGGCCTCTCTTTCCTTTCAAGTTTAGAGTATGCGATACTAGGCTGTATAAATAGACTTGGAGCCTTCCTTCACTCCTCTTATCTGAAAACTTTGTATCTCGCTTAGAAAGAGTGATCTCATACCTCTTCCTATCGGTCTCAATCCTAAGACAGCAACTGCTGGCGAAGGCCCTTAAAGAATAACTCCCTACCCTCTCCTTATTAGTATCAGTCGAGTCATTCATCTCGAGCTACTAAGCCAAGGCTAGCCACTCTAGCAATTGA
The DNA here is from genome assembly GCF_002738345.1 of Cucurbita maxima. NCBI lineage: Eukaryota > Viridiplantae > Streptophyta > Magnoliopsida > Cucurbitales > Cucurbitaceae > Cucurbita > Cucurbita maxima. The sequence goes on along the minus strand of NW_019272555.1, from coordinate 20,568 downwards.
ATACCTTCCAGACCCGGCTGAAGATACAATAGCTAAAAGAAAAGAAAATGCATTCCTGAATTCATTCAATCTAGCCTGAGAGTGAAATAGAGAAGTGAGATAGAGAAGGGAGTTGTAGTTCTGAGTTTGTAGTTGGAGTTCGTGAGCCATGGTGAGCTTTTTCAATCCTCTCGAATCATAGACGGAAAAAGGCATTAGTTGGCCGGCCTTAAGAAAGAAATTCTACATTCTCGATCCTTTCGCGCTAGTCATGAATCCGTCCTAGGATATCTTGATTATCTTTATGATGGGTCGGCAACAACTCCCTTTGGGGAATAAAGAATCGATCGTCTTTGGTTCCCACCAATCGATCTTCTGTAGAAGCAGGAGGTAGCGCGAAAGAAGAATTACAATTGCAAGTTTGACCCGGCAACCAAAGAAGCACACCAGACTAGAAGGAAAGGCAAGCAAGGCAGGATTTTCACCCTTCGTTCTAACTGAAACTCTCTTTGTTCTAGTTTTAAGGAAGAGACGGGTCCCTTAACTTCACAGAAGAGGGAGAACACTTTATAGAGGAAAGGAAGCACTTGACCAACTGGTGCGCTCGCTGAAGTTGTAAACGAAATACAGCACGTAGAAAATGACCTGTGCGATACTATCCCCTTCGATGGAATCAATCCATTAGGAATCCGGATAAGTGCCATTGGAACTATTCCTGCTTCATTCAAGCTAGTATAATTCTCTCAGATCAATTATCGATTCCAGCTGCATCTCATATAGAGAATAGATTCCCTTTAACACTATTGTGCCATATCAATACAAAGGCGAACCAAGAAGGCTTGATCTGTTCCGTTGGGATTAGTTCGGCAGGTAAGATCTTATACTTCTTAGAATAGGAAGGCAGAGAACCAACCACTAAAGATTCTGCTCTGACTGATAAAGGGAGGTTGTATAGTCCCTTCACTCGAAGGAGGAGAGGAAAGGAGGTCCTAAAGCCCTTGTGCAGCTGATAAACTCAAAAGGAAAGCGAAAACAAAAACCCTTCTCGCGAGAAGCCTCGCGATTGGACAATTGTTCTTCAAGTGCTTTTGCCAGCGTAGATGAATCTGATATCGAGTATTATTTCGATCCGGATCGTCTGTCTGATTGCGAACATTATTAAGGTCAGTCTATGCTCTTTCCTTATACTTTGCACCTGATATGAGCAGTTTTTAGCCCCTTGCGACAAGTACAGCTAGTGAACGGCATTGATAAGAATTAGATCTCCCAGCGCTGCCCGCTCTCTATCATAGGATTTTCCTTAGGATGCTTCCTAAGTGCCTCTACCCAGTATAAGTAGACGATTCTATACTTTTGTATCCCTATAACGTATAAAGACTCTAGACCGAGACTATTTTGACTAGCTATATCTTTGAATTTCATTACTAAAATCTGACTAAGAATTCCTCTTCTTTCTTTATTGTTGTCATAGTAATGGTATCAGAAATACCTAATAAGAGGGATTCCATGGGCCTTACCGAGGAAAGAAATGCTGCTTGCGGGGATCTTCTGCCAGGATACAAGACGGAACCATCTCGCACCATCCCTACCGTACCCCAGTTCCCGTACTCACGGGCCTTCAAACTCGATTTCTGGTCTATTTCTTTCTTGTTAGCTTAACTGGCTAAATGAATTTCATTGGCAGTTCGGTTCGATCAGTCGGATTCATAAATGGATTTTTTCAGCCAGCTGACGTAGGGGATAGAGCTTTTTAAGCCAGTTACCGATATTTATTAAACAGCATTCTAGCAAGTTCACCTATTTTGAATTACGTGGGTCTCTACCGGCTATTACCGCATTGGGGGCATCTCCTTGTATAAAGTCTTATAGTCTGATAGTCTATTCGGAGAGGATCAATCTCCTCCCAAGGACTTATCACTAGACGACTCTACTTGGCCAACCAGAACACGAAGGTCCTGATTGCTCGACAAACCAATCGAATATACGGAATATGATACCAAACTTCCAAAGTTGTCACATCCACTTTTGGTTCTTGCCATGTTCATATAAACATTGGACTGTCTATAAAGTCGTCTAATCTAGCATCAGGTGCCAAAGCGACCTGACCTGACAGTACCTTTGTTAGGTATGAGAGAGACTGGGGCATCCATCCTTTCTAGAAAGAGTCTTCATTCAAATCTCTTCAGGGTATGCGAAAGCGCAGTCTGGAGGACAGATCGGATCTTTCTTTGGGGACCTCTCCCGAAGCGTATCACCCTTGCAACACATTGAGGTGTTGGAATGAAACCTAAAGCGACCTGCAGCCAGAGCGTTGTTGGCATCAGCTGCGAAACCGGCTAGATCCTAGATAGAAAAGCAGCATGGAAGGAAGAAAAAGCTCAAGTTTGCCCGCTTGCAAGAATCCTTTTCGTTCTTCCTTGGCAAATCAAATCAAGTAGAATCTGATTACACAAAAGACGGAAGCAAATTCTTTATACACTATAAACTAATACACTTAGACTCATACCACACTCAAAATAGAGATAGGAAAGAATGAATCTAAACAAAGGGCTTCGAACGCTGTTAGGACAGAGAAATTGGAAAGCTAGGACGACCTTGAATACGGAATCAATTACCAGACGGACAGACTGGCTGGTCCACTTGTACGTAGAAGTCAAATTACCCTGATTGGAGTTCCAATAAGGGCTAACATTCCCTGACGAACGAATGCAATACATGGAAGGCTTAAGGATGTAGTACAGGACGGCTTTACCAACTTTTCATACTAGGCGGCTATGGAGTCTTTCGTTCTCTGAGAGCGCATGATTCGATTCTGATTTCGAGTAGGATTCCCGATTCAACTTCGAAAGAGATGCGACTTACCATCCAGGGCTTTATCCGTTTGCTGAGCACAACAGAATACAGAGGAATGTCAATCATGGAAAATTGGAATGAAAGAAAGATAGCCTTGCACCGGAGACATTTGACTAAAACGAAAAATGAAAGACCAAAGGATCCGAACCCTTTACTTGTGGAATCTAGAATGAAAGACTAAAACGACATTTGACTAAAACGACATTTGACTAAAACGTAAAGCCAAGTCTCGACTAAGACCTCGGATGGGATATTATGAGGTTTAGTGATGGGATATTTTTTTCCAGGAGATATGTACAAGTTGTTGATCTACCAGACTCCGCGATCCCTGAGGGGGGGTTGGGCAAAGCCTAATGATCCGAACCCTTTACTTGTGGAATCTAGAGAAGAAGCTTTCGCGGAATATAACTCTTAACACAGAAATGGTAATTTTGTGAATAAATAGCCGTATCGCCGACTAGCCTTTATCGGCCCTTCTATCGAGTATGAAGAAAATGGGGACACCTTAAACCAAGCTTTCTACTAAATAGAAAAAGAATCCATAGAGAATAACTAATGGATCGAACTCATCCTTGGTTGCTATGAAAGATATCGGCCTTGCGTTGCGAAAGGAACGTTCTATTTTAAGTTGGAGCACCTTATTAATTCAACTGTCCTTTCAAGCGAGAGTTGTTTTAGATCAATGAATGAGAAGGAAGAGAGTGAATAGGGCACAGGAAATTCAGTCATCCAGGTTCGGAGCGGGAAGCAGGCATTCAGGCTGTGAGGCAATGAAATTGTTAGCTTTCATTCAGTCAGCTTGGTTCTTGGCTTTGCCATTTCCTCTCTCAAGCACTACTTGAAATGAAAGTGCAAGATCAATAAAACAAAGACTGATTTCAAACCTCACTGTCGCCGAGTCAGTTCTTATGGCCGAATCCGCAGCAAGCGAATGCCTGAGTCATGGGACATTCCTTTCTTCAGTTGAAGCTAGTCATTTTGCTTTCCTTTCCTTCTCTGTCGGCAGGCTAACTAGAAAAGTACGCATTTAGTTGTGGTGGACTAGGACTCTTTTCATTGGTTTGGCATTGAGTAAGCGCTTGAAGGCACATAGAAAAGAGAATTCCGGAGAAGATTTCATTCTCATAATCAGATTTGATTCTCTTTAGAAAGAGTGACCTGGCTTCGATTCAAAAGTTGTAGCTTGTTCGGAAAAGAAAAGAAAGAGGCTGTAGCCCACCCAATATTTTCTTACTGAGACCCCTTGTTCAAAGAAAGGGTAAAAGGAAGAGGTTACCTCTTTAAAAGGAGATTCACTATCAGACTCAAACTAATACAAGGAAGAGTTGGACTCAGACACTCTGACTCGGTTTCAGACTCGGACTGTGGTTCTGACTCTAGATGCATAGGTCTGGACTCTTCTGCGAGGTACCAATTCTGGAGTGGAAGACCGAATCAACCCTATTGGTTAAATTTCATCTCCATCTTCAAGGACATAAACATTCTCAAAGAGAGTCCATGTTCTCTTCCCAATCCTTTTCCATCAGCTGCACCGGCTCACAGTCTTCTAGCTTGAGACTGGTATCGAAGAAGATTGAAATCAAACCTCGACATTCTCTTTTAAGTAGTAGGGCAATACCAAAGGCTCAGGAAAGCCACAAAAAGGAAATCTGCCCCTTGACAAAGTAACCGTTAAGGGTTTTGAAGTAGGGGCGCATTTTCCAATCAAAAGTCTGGCCATTCCATTCTTTTTGGCCAAGACCCAACTTTGGATTCTTTCCTCTCGCTCCCTTTGATCTTCCTTCGAAGGAGCGTATCCTTTCCCGTATAGAGGTTGGGTATTCTGGTATTTCTGTTATTCCTTGCCGATTCTTCCCTAACCACATGATGTTAGTCACTGCGTGATTTGCATATGGGTCAAAGTAAAGACCAATGAGCTCCTTACTATCCAAATAGTCAAAAACCTGAACTGTGTCGAAATCAAACCCGGATAAAGATAAAGCGGCAAAAGAAGCCTCGGGTTGGATTTATAGTATTGGGGGGCATTATTGACCTTGCCATGTTTTCCATGCAAATCCCTGGTTACCACCGAAGGAAGTTCCGAGGGGGAATTCTTGTTTCAGGTGCACAGAGGATGGCCTGGCCCCCCTTTTGTTTGGTGCAACCACAGTTTGCCAAGTAACAGATTCAAACATGCAGGCTCGATGAAATTGAGTACTGTAAAGTCAAAGTAGTCTGAGGAAAGAATTTTCATGCTCTCCCGATCATGCGGTCCAATGCTCACATCCAAGGTGGCTACACCTAAGACCTCTCTTTTGGTATTCTTGACTGAACAATCAGGTCAGAAGGAGTGAAAGATGATGCCTCAAGCCTCCGTTGCAACCTTTAATGGACAGACATTCAAAGCTGAGCCATTGTCTTTGAGTACCATTTGACTTTCTTTGTAGGGTTTTCCACAAGCCATTACTCTAATGTACAGTGCCTTGAAGTGAGAACTTCTACTTGAGGAAATGTCTTTGTCAATGAAGTGGCGGCTGTCCTGGTAGCATTCATCAATGTTGCCACAAATGTTTCTGGCGAAGTCTTACTAGGTACTTGGCACTGATTGTGTGCTTTACTCAAGGGGCTTGGCGATGGTTGGTATGAGGACTGTATAAGACTCCAGATCGAGATATTAGCTTGAGTCTTTTTTTTTTAGTTTAGTTGTTTGAGGATAAGATCCTCTTCTTTCTGGCATTGGATCTAGCTTGATTTTCACGATGGGTACTGCCTTCTATTTCTAGTGATGGCATTGATGCAGTCTTCCTCAATAAAGTCGTTGAGGTCAAGCACCATACAATCATTGTCACTAGGTGCTGGTAAGTCATATAAGTCCATTTCGTCTATGAAGAAATCCCAGTGGTCATGGCGTCAATAAACTCATCCCAGTCCATGTCTATGTCCATATCTTCCTTCTGACGGTCTTGTTCTTCAACATCTGGACCCCATCCCGTTGGAATGATGGATTCCTATGGTATGCTCGCATGAGGTGGTGCAGTGTAGAACACCTTATTGTTCAATTTCCCCGAGGGCTGTCCCATCTACCCTTTCTACTTCCTTTCTTCAAGATTGATTATAGGTAGGTATAGTCCATCTCATCATCATTCTCGAGGTAGCCTCGTGCTTAGGAAGTGGATTCGCAGTAACACTTGACTTAGTTAGGTGATGATGGAATTATTGATCCATTATCTATAAGATCCTGGACCACTCTTCTGAGAGTTCTACACACATCAGTCTTGTGTCCTTTCTTTGGGGAAGTCACAGTCTTCCTCAAGCTTTGTTCCTAAGGCTTTCGATTATGGATTCGGAATAATTCCTTTGCGTCATGCTATCTTGTATACCATGCCCAGCGGCATGCCTAGCTCTGTGTAGGGCTGTTTGTCCAGTTGTTGAGCATTGATATTGGGGAGACTTCCTTACCCTTGGTTTGTGAAGTCTGAGCATTGCAATTCTTGGAATTACCTATACCTGTTTGAGGTGTTAGAGGCCCTTCTTAAGGAAATTGGAATTAACTCGCTAACGCAAGGCTAGAAAGCCAACAAAGAAGCAAGGCGAAGTGGAGCTCATCTATTCATTTCCCTCTGATGAGTCTATGCTCAGGATGTTCTTCGATCCCAGCAAGTTCTTCGATACGAGACCCTTCAACCGAAGCGTTCTACCGATAAGACTTTCTATTTGATGAATCAAACTCATCTTTCTCTCTGATCTCGTTCCTATCTTCCCTCACTCAAGCTACTGACTGACTAACTCACTACCTACGTTACTCAGTAAAGTGCCCAGAGGTACGATGAATTGAATTAGCTAACGAATTTTTCGTAATGCTTGCAAAGAAATAATCAGACTTTTTCCACTCGAAACGAATGGGAAGAAGTGAATAAAAAATGAACTTATATAAGAGAGAGCAGAATCAAATAAACGGTCTTGTAGGAAGGGGATGGAGAAGCGGATTCCTACTGATTAATAGAATAATCGACCACCATCCTGACTTTGACTTCTGGATGGTTGTGTGCCTGCTTCGGTAGCAGACTTTGGTCAAGGAAATCGCTTCAAGCAATGGCTTTGGATCGACCTTCTTAGAGAGTCAAGTCAGTGAATGAATGAATGAATTCAATCCGTTGAATGAAGAAGTCTTTATGGCTCAGCTAGCGGACCAAAAGTCAAGCATGTCAGCACGCCCCCTACCTATGTAGTCGGCTTCCCAGTAGTTTGCGGGACACTATTTGATATTGGAATCGGTCTATCTAAATGGCCTATCTCCAGATCTATGTATTCTTGAAGTCCATTTATCATAGTTCAATTCCCGGGCATTGATTGAGAGGGAGCACTGAACGAGGAAGGCAGCAATCTCCTTAAGAAGGGCAATCCCCAAAAGAAGCGGCCAGAGGAGATATTCATTAATAACGGATCTCGACCCCATATCATACGTACAAGAAATTCTCCCTTCTTCCCATATCACTCATTCACATTCAATATCATTCCCTGCCAATATTCTTGTTTAAGACAGATCGCTTCCCCCGCTAACTGAGGGCAACGAGAGGACTAGTGGATGTAGGCCCTCAAACCGGCACGCCCAGCTTCTTAGTCAATCGGCACTTTCGTCTTGTTCGGAATATTCCATTCATGTTAGACCACCAGCATCTGATCTGAGTCAGCAGAATCTAAGCTAGTTGCGGTTTTCTCTTTGATAGCTAAATAGGCGTTGTTAGTATCTATTGTTGAGGCCTTTCAAAATGCTGATTGAATTTTTCTTTCTATTCTAATTGATACAAATTCTCACGCTCTAATAGTTGGGCAAAAAGGTAAGACCAAGTCCGTAATGTAAGAACATTCTTTTACGTGCCATTCAAAAATGAATTCTGACATTAGTAATGCATCAGATGGTTAATACGGGAGTCACATTGAAATATTCATTGAATTGTATGCCTCTTTCCGTTAAGCTAAGCTTAAGAAAGAATCAAGATCTTAACATCAGATCTAGATTCCGCTACTCGAATTGTATTTGCTGTTGGCTCTTGCTTATTCTATCAGTCATCATTCTGGCTATCTAAATCACAAGCAAAGGTTTGACGGGACTATGACAGGCAATTTTTTGTTGTTAAAACGGACCCACATTGCACCAACAAGTCACCTGCTCCGCTTAGTTTGAGAAAAGTAGGAATTCCCTTGTACTGCGCGAACTCATATGCATACTTGGATGCTAACTCGAACGATGTCTCGGGATAATTCATTTATTCAGGCACCTCGACTGGATGACATTTCAAAAGAACAAGAGTTTACCAAGGATAGGAAATCGACTCTATCTACTAATCTAGTAAAGGTTGTTGAGAAGGGGACATGTGATCAATTTCTTCTCCTTTCTAACCCGTGTCACGTCGCCCTATCCATAGAGGAAGAAGGCGTATGCTCCAGTCTCAAATCTTTCCTACCAATTGAGAGGTAATAACGTTAAGCTTGAGTGCCTCCCTTTTTTATGATCTTGTCACTTCTCTGAAACTATACTAATAGCCACTCTACTATTGATGCATGAACAAACCACTATCAATAGGTATCTCTACGCGTAATAATGAATATATGATTCATTCAAATACATTAACCCTGCAAGAGTTGACCATGCAGGGGGTAGTGACTAATGAGCGAGGTACCTTAGCTTATGCCAGGTGGAAACCTTCCTTAATCCTTAGTTTCACACTAAGCTCTTCGATCCTTCATAAGGGCTATCAACTACTCCCCCTAGGCCTTTCATGTGGTCCCTGACCTCCTTGATCTCATCATCGGTACCTAAGTTAACAATCTCCGTTCCATCCATGGCAGGCTGTGCACGATCTTGAGGTTTGACCTTAACCCGTTCGAAACACTCCTTTAATCATTTATGATCTTCTAAGTCTAGGCCTTCCTATGATTCATTATAAGTTGAAGGATTACATTAACCAATTAATCATCATCATGAACATCAGCAAGCAAAAGAGACTCTGAACAAGAAAGAATTTCATTCATGTTCAGTTCAGAAAGAATACAATCACCAAGTTCATCGAGGGTTATGGCATTGACATCAAACGACTCATCACCAGACTCAAGGAAATAGTCGGACTCGGAGATAGAAACTAAACATTTTAGTCTTAATCATTCGGAGGGATCAGTCCAAGACCCTGAATCTCTCAAGAGCTTCATCAAATAGGATTAGCCCCCTGTGAACTTTCACCTTCTTGTTGAAATGGAAGATGATTCTTATAGGCGTGGGGTACACCGTCAACTCCAGCATCGTGACATGCCCTCTCTTCTCATTTACATTCTTAAAGGATCAAGAATCAGTAGATCGTCTGTAGCCCTATTTCAATTTGGGAATTCAAGGGTTGGTTAGCCGAGGAACGAAGTCACTTGCCCTAGTTGTTTCAAATAAGCTGAATCTGATTAATTAGCCGAGCGAGACTTCTATCCCTTTAGACTAGGCTTGGTTTCTTGTGTTCGGCTCTTCTTTAGAAATAGAAAAAGTGAAAGACATTCTATCCTTTGGCTCGGCCATGCTATCTTTCCCTTGACCTTCCTTATTCTGAAGCGGATAAAGCTCAATTCCTCATGGTAGAAAAGGAGAAATGGTATGACTTTACAGAAGCGTGCTTTAGGAAACGAAAGAAGACCTCATAGTCAAATAATTCTCAATTCTCACGGTTGTATGTTGAGTAGCCTAAGGCAAGTCTCCAGCAGACTGTTGTCGGTGTGGTTGGGGATATGCGCCATCTGACAAAAACCTAAGTGAGTCGAGCGAACCATTATATGTTTACTTGAAATAGATATATGCCATATGTTTGCTTCTCGCTACCGAAGCTTCAATACTTCATTGTTTAAGGTCTCTACACCCCGTTCTCCGGAACTCCCACTAAAACATCACTTCACGTATCGTCAACCCCTAGCCATACATTTCAGCAGACCTTCTGTCCTGCACATTCTTCTCTCAATCGACATGAGGACCAATCAGCCAGCAGCCAGCACAGCGGCCTCCCCCCACATGGAAATGAAAGAAAGATCTCTGAATGAGAATACCTTTGATAATAGAATCAGATTCTTTCTCAAGGGGCAACACCAGTAAAGCAGGAATTTCAAGCAATGCATCCAGCCATATCACTGCAGGGACAGGTTATGAAATAGTTGGATCCGCCTGGGCATTCATTCAAGACTCCGATAAATTTGTAGTAGCTTCTGCAACTCCCACAAGCGGATAAGAAAGAGCCAAGCAGATCAAAATTCCTTCTCCACTCACATGTCTATGTCTATAAAGAATCTATCAAAAAGAGGAAGCGCCTTGACTCGTCCACCACCGACCGCTGACCATGTGCCAACCCCAAACCCCCCTTTCCTTTGTTTTGTGTGCCAGCTACGTCCTCTAGGTAGTAATAGGGTAAAGGCGTGGCTGGATTGAATCCTTCGAGATGCTCTATTTTGACGAGATATCTTTTTTGAGGATTAACGTCTGCGAGCTATGCTGTAGAGTCAAGTAGAGAAGGGTCAGGTCAATGTGAATTGTGAATTGAGTATTAGGGGTGAGCTGCTAGCTTTGATTCCAAGTTAGGCTTATCCTATTTGCAAGGAGCTTGGGATATACAATTGGACGAATCAGTGCATGGATCTCCTTCTTTTCACGAAGTGAGCTGCAAGGATGAATGAAAATGGTGTTTTAGAGCCCCACCCTACCACGCACGAGAGTTAAGGGGAGAGGGATAAGAGAAGTCGGGTTCAGTCTAGAAATTCGACGTCAGAATGATACGATGAAAAGAGTTCATGTTCATTGCCTTGGAAAATCTTCCTGCTGGAAAGGCTGACAATAAGACTGAATCCTTTACCAACTTCTTGGACTCAAAGCCCGGAAACTCCATAAAGATCCATGGAATGAAACTAGCCTGTAACTTCCTCAAACTAAAGCAGAGTTCGCATGGAGAAGGAACGAACCTTAACGCCCCTACATGACATATAACAGCTCTATCAAACATATTACATGACCGCATATGAAAGAAAGCTCGAGTAGTCCCTCCTATCTCCTCCCTTAGCAAGGAATTCCTCACTACTCTGACCTTAAAGAAAAAAGGCATAATTCAAAATCAAGGCTTTCGGAAGGTATCCTTACACGCCTATACCAAATATTCCACTCCAACAGGTTATTAGGGGGAAGAAATTCGCCTTACAAAGAGACTCCACTAATCCAACTAGATTAGATGAGCTAAGCACTACAACTCCATTCCTCGGAACTGTCTTTGAAGAAAGGCAGGGATTAGCATTGGATAAAAAATCCCACTATTTACTAGCCCCACTTTCACTCTAAGTATTCCTTCCCTTAACTATACTGGCTGTAAACCTGGCACGCGCTATTCTTGTTGTTCCAATTTGAGGACAATCCTAGAAACACTCTAAGCACTGAAACTATATGCCTTAGCGCTCCTCCAAGAGCAAGAACTACCATTCTATATTATGGTACTCTTTATATCCGACTAAATGTAAGACTGCCTTTAATAATCCTTCTTCCTTGCCAGGGGTTGTAGGAAAATGCAAATGCTAAACTGGGAACTAGCGCTCTAACTTGTAATTCATGAGCCTATCTTACAATTGTGGAATCACTTTACCTTCTCTTCCTGGTCCTATCGAACCTGAATCTTAACACACCTGAAGGAGGGCATAAAAAACTCCCAAGATCTGATCCCTCCTCACTAACTTTTGACGTGCGCTTGAATTGCTTCCACTTGAGACCCTAGAGATTCTAATTGTACCGAAAGCAAAGGAACCTAAAACTTGCCACCATCCAATAAAAAAACGTATACTTCTTGTGCGTCGTGTTGCCATCAAATTCTTACGGCTCTTGATGTAAAGGAATTGCTGGGCCTCAGCAAATGAAGAAGCCCTTCTTTCGATTGACTCAGCTACTGATGCAGATGTTGGCTACTCACAGACGTTCTCATATCATACAGAATCCACTGCTCTCATAGGTCGGTTCAGATCATCTTCCACCTAAGCATAGACATAGTAAGGAAGTTTTGGCACATGGATCCTCCTTGGGGACATTGATCCAAAGCTAGCCCTATAGAATAGGCTTTCAATACTTGATTTTAATAGAAGTTGAACCTATTACAACCGTATAAATTAATAGAGAACCTGCCCTTGAAAAAGGAGAAGGCCATCAAGAGCCGTTCAATAATAGTTGCAGACTGAGGACCAAAACGGCTTGCACTCAATACAATAGAATATCCTTATAATACTTCAGTCTTAGTGTCTAAATTAAAGACAGATAAGAATAAATCACTCATATGTGAAGAAAGAATATATATATCTGGTCCTATAAGCTAAGGAAGGTTTATAATCTCCTTACTGACTCATCAGTTAAGTATAAGATTCAGATCTAGTCATGCATCTTTCCTCTCCGTAATTTTCAGTCACTACAACCCTGCGATATCGTTACAAAACGGATTAGCTAGACATCAATCAGCCAGCTTTCTTTCCAATACGTCTCATTCCAAGCAAGCAGCCTTACTCGCATTCGCAGAGCCCATGTTTCACTCTAAACTCTACCACCCTATGCCGTAATTCTTTGATCTTCCTGATACAAATCCAGCAGAAAACAACGGGGCCTTAATTAGCGCTTTATCTAAATCTTTCTCTTCTGTTACGGAGGCTTAGCGCTTGAGAAGTTCTTAGTTGCATCTGTAAAGCTAAGACGCTATAGAAGGGAATAGACTAAGAATGGAAGGTTAGCCTTCGGTCTGGTCTATCTTTCCTATCCCTTTCCTCGAAGTCCTATATGTGTTCTAGATATAAGAATAATCACTCTCATAATAAGGCATAGCAGCTGAACCTAAAAAGGATAAATGCAATATCGACTAGTACTTTAAGATTGTAAATCAAATAATAGAATTTCTTTCAAGTAGCTCGTGTGCGAAAGAAGCATAAAGGCATTCCGTTTTCAATGAGGAGATGGAAAAGTCAAGTCAAGGCTGAGAAGTTTATATAAATAGCCTCCTGGGACTGATCGAATGCTGACAGACAGTCAAGGCAAATTTGACGTATAACGATTCTGGGAAAAGAGAAAGATTGCAATTCGGGAACAAAGAATGGATACCGAGTACTCAAGATTCCACCAGATTATCCATCCTTGGAAAAACAGTGATACCTTTTCTGGAAAAGAAGACCAGAGAATGGAGAAAGATTTGGTGATCTAGGAGAAAGAGAAAGTAGATGCTAACTCGACCGAAAGGTTTGGGCTGTGAACTAAAACCAGGTAGCTGGAAATCAAAGAGAGACCGTAGCTCAAATTATGAACCGATAGTCAGGCAGATGACTCTACCAAAAACTATAGAAAGAAAGTAGGTACTAGCTCTAGTAAGCGGAGACAGAGGTCGCCTTCATCATTGACACGTCCCCGACGCTTTGTTAGCTCTCCATGGTACGGGACAGACGTAAACATTATTAAGTAGCCTTGAGTTTGACAAGCATTCCTTTTGCCGCTCAAGGCAAGCCTGAAAGAGAAATTGTTGAACACCGGCACGTACCACACTTCGTTCCATTGCTTGGTGGTTCAAGGTCGGCTGCAACGTGGAAGGCTGACGGATGCAAGCAAAGCCCTATCTTGACGTGCTTCGTGACGTAATCCGCGAGAGAATCCAATGTGGTTGGGGTCCGTCACCGGTTAAGCTAGTCAAAATTCTTCTATGATCAACTATCGATGGCACATAAATCAGGGTCATTGAACCAGAATGGGGGTTGGAAAGGGCAAGGGAGATCCTTCTTCAAATTCAGCTTCTTACTTGGAATTCATTCCCTTGAAACCGACCGATGTTTTCAATTTTGGGCTTCTTCGTTATGGTTTCGGCAATAAAGCGGAACGTGGACCCAAGTGTTATAGGGAGGGATACACGATGTCTTGGGCATGATACCTCAATTGACCACTGAGAGAGGCGATCCATTGTGGTATTTACTATACTGGGCCCGGCCTAAGTTTCATTTCAATCGTAATAGGAAAGTGAAAAATGGTGTGTGGTAATAAGTAGTCCCCTAGCGCTCATTCGTTAAAGGGCGATTGCCTTTTCTCCTTTTATTCATCAAGTCAAGTAAGGTTGCCTAAGGAGAAATATTAGATATCTTGAGAAGTCGCTTAACTGCTTGCTGCGTCTTTTGCTTTCTTGCATCTCGACACTTATGACAGAGAGAGGGAATGCTACCTTAATAGGAGGTTCTTCCTACAAGTCAGATTCTCATTAATCCATGGTCTCACTCGAAACAGAGTCCTTCATAAAAGCTATTAATGACCCAACATCACGTCGAATTAAAGTGAAGTCACAACAGGCTTCCTCATATGAGTATGACGCTTATTTATTTTTAGAAAATGGGGGCAGACGAATAGAGACTGACTAAGGAGAGATGCTAAGCTGCTTTACCGAGTTCAAGAAAAGGTGAAGGAGAAAGAATATATATGCTTTACCGAGTTCAATCAGGGAAGGTCATAGAGTCAAAGGTTCTGGAGTGAACGATCATTAATCTTGATTACAGGAGGGAGAGTAAATGAACAAGGAGTGAAGGATAATTAATCTTGCTTGCATTGAGTCTTAGTTTGTTTACCGTGAAAGAATCCATAGGAAAAGGAGTGAAGGATAATTCTAGTTGAGTCTTGACTGACTGCCGGATTATTCTTTTCTTTACTCGATTGTAAAGGTGATTGAGCTTCTCTTTCATTTTCTTCGTTTACAGTTCAATCAGGGAAGGGAATAGAGGGGCAGGCAATGGAATTGTGAAACCGAGTTTACGAGGTGAAAGGGAAGGAGCTTGACCTGCTGATAGTTTATGAGGTTCAGTAGTGTTTGAGTTCAGTCTCTTGACTTCCTTTAACATTACCTCTAAAATATCCCAAAAAATAGATAGAGGATAGCATTTTCGAATTAATGGTCCTAACACGAAAAAGGGTTCAATCAGTCCCATTTAGCCGATTTGAAACTCTTTTACAGGGAAATGAGGGATTTTGAGCTCAAATACCTCAAAAATAGCCCAAAAAATAAGAGAAGGATAACATTTTATCCAAAAAAAATAGACAGAGGATAGAATTTTATAATTAATGGTCTTAAGAGTGAAATCAGATTCAGTAGCGAAGGGAAGGATCAGAGTCTTTATTTACTGTTCAAGAATAAATAGTCAAAGGGTGTCGGTTTCGGTTCAGGTTTTCTCTTTCGTCTTGACTTCCTTAATGAAATAACTGCACAAGGAAAGGAGTTAAGTCTCATTAATCTTTGTTACAGTCGAGTCAAAGAGTGAAATCAGTCCAGGGTTACTCGAAGAGGGAGTAAGTAGCGAGACGAGAAGCTGCGAGACTGGAAAGGAGAGGGGAATGACTTCGTGTAAATTGAAGGAACTCCAAAAGGCTGTTTTCAGTGTGACCATGAAGCTGGCTGGGGGATAAGATAGGTCTGACTTAAGATTGGTGGGATAGCACCTGTAGGACTTCTTGCCTCCGTCTTGCTTAATATTTTATATAATAAAAAGCGATCGGGAATTTCTAACTGCGTACCCCAATCTACCTTAATGTCGGTATATCCATGAGGGTTTTGTAGCTCTTCCATTTGAAAGGGATAACCTCTCTTTCGGGGAGGAAGCACTTGTGACTATCCTACATTAACTCCATTTAGATGTGGTGTATTGAGCCAAGAGATGTCCTGGAACTTTCTTTATGTTATGGTGGTTTCGTATTTGTTAGTTAAGCTTACAAGAAAAAAATGAATTGCTAAATCAGAGAAATTAGGCATTGAAAAACCAATCAATCGGAAAGCTGTCGTCAAGTTACAGAGGAATGGCTATCGGAATCAAGTCAGACAGCGACCAATCAAGCCAGGCAGCAGCAGCAGCTTCTTTCTCAGTTAAAGTTTCAGTAAATCCTTCCATCTTAACTCGGAGACTTACCTGGTATGAAAAATTGAGAAAGTGCAAGCCTTTCAAACTTGCTAGCTAACCTAAGTCAGAAATTCAGCCATGGACTTGAACTAGGGATCAATACAAATTTTGACCTATTACACTTAGCTATCTCACTACTCAAGTCATAAAAATGTAAAGAGAGTTCATGACAATGGAACATTTTATTGCAGTTAACCCGGCCCCGCTTCAATAGGCTAAGCCTTCTCTATTATACGTCAAACCTGAAAAGAGGTATTTACTACTTTTGAATTTGAAAATAGCTTGCGAGAAAAGAGATACGAGAGTTTCTACCTACGCCTTTGACTTTTGAAAAATCTAATTAGCTGGCTGGAAAAAAAGAAGTAGATTAGGATTGGTGTACATAAGAGATTCATTCACCAAAGCACTTTATCTTGCTTTTTCACTGATTGTTTTTTATAGGTGGCTAAAAATTGGAGAGGTAAGAACATAAGTCCTAGAACAAAGGGCACAAATTTTGACAACTCAAAGCAGGTGAGGGAGCAAGAAAATCACATTCAAGAGAACTGGCAGGAAGCAACATGGTCCTGGAACTTACCTAGATCCTCTTTCTTAGTCTAGAATGCTCCTATGGACAGAAATTGACTATGTACTGACATCGAAGGAAATTAATAATAGTCTTCTAGGCCTGTTAGCTCTTATGTTTGGTATTCCAGAGATTTGCCTTACCTTATTTAGTGCCCTAAAACCTGCTTGCCAAAAATCATTAGTCTAATGTTGGAAAGCATAGGGCAAAAGTCAATGGATGGAAACATTTATAAAAAGAAAGAATGCTTTTGATGTAATGCCAAAAGACTCCCTTTGTTAGACAAAGCCAAGCGGTTCTTTTTGACAAGAGGAAAGAGAGGCCTATGATAGNCTACCTTAATGTCGGTATATCCATGAGGGTTTTGTAGCTCTTCCATTTGAAAGGGATAACCTCTCTTTCGGGGAGGAAGCACTTGTGACTATCCTACATTAACTCCATTTAGATGTGGTGTATTGAGCCAAGAGATGTCCTGGAACTTTCTTTATGTTATGGTGGTTTCGTATTTGTTAGTTAAGCTTACAAGAAAAAAATGAATTGCTAAATCAGAGAAATTAGGCATTGAAAAACCAATCAATCGGAAAGCTGTCGTCAAGTTACAGAGGAATGGCGATCGGAATCAAGTCAGATAGCGACCAATCAAGCCAGGTAGTAGCAGCAGCTTCTTTCTCAGTTAAAGTTTTAGTAAATCCTTCCATCTTAACTCGGAGACTTACCTGGTATGAAAAATTGAGAAAGTGCAAACCTTTCAAACTTGCTAGCTAACCTAAGTCAGAAATGAAGCCATGGACTTGAACTAGGGATCAGTACAAATTTTGACCTATTACACTTAGCTATCTCACTACTCAAGTCATAAAAATGTAAAGAGAGTTCATGACAATGGAACATTTTATTGCAGTTAACCCGGCCCCGCTTCAATAGGCTAAGCCTTCTCTATTATACGTCAAACCTGAAAAGAGGTATTTACTGCTTTTGAATTTGAAAATAGCTTGCGAGAAAAGAGATACGAGAGTTTCTACCTACGCCTTTGACTTTTGAAAAATCTAATTAGCTGGCTGGAAAAAAAGAAGTAGATTAGGATTGGTGTACATAAGAGATTCATTCACCAAAGCACTTTATCTTGCTTTTTCACTGATTGTTTTTTCTAGGTGGCTAAAAATTGGAGAGGTAAGAACATAAGTCCTAGAACAAAGGGCACAAATTTTGACAACTCAAAGCAGGTGAGGGAGCAAGAAAATCACATTCAAGAGAACTGGCAGGAAGCAACATGGTCCTGGAACTTACCTAGATCCTCTTTCTTAGTCTAGAATGCTCCTATGGACAGAAATTGACTATGTACTGACATCGAAGGAAATTAATAATAGTCTTCTAGGCCTGTTAGCTCTTATGTTTGGCATTCCAGAGATTTGCCTTACCTTATTTAGTGCCCTAAAACCTGCTTGCCAAAAATCATTAGTCTAATGTTGGAAAGCATAGGGCAAAAGTCAATGGATGGAAACATTTATAAAAAGAAAGAATGCTTTTGATGCAATGCCAAAAGACTCCCTTTGTTAGACAAAGCCAAGCGGTTCTTTTTGACAAGAGGAAAGAGAGGCCTATGATAGTCTAACCTTGGTAAGGAAGTGTAAAGGAATATAAAAGACATCAAGAATGAGATGAGGTGTCTGAGTAAAGGCTTCGGTTAAGGGGCTCGAAAGAAAGTCTTGAATCAAGTTTCCTCATGCACCGGTTGTCCCTCAGAAATTGGTGCAAGAAAAGACTTTTTTGTGTGTATAGCAGAAAGTGATTCGAGTGGCTGCCCTTCAATCGAAAAAGGTTACGTGTAGGATGTCAAATGAAAGATAGAAGGAATGGCACTAGCCTATTATTTTCCTCCGGATCTATCCAACATCTTCTCTTACAGCTCAGCTGTAATAAGAGACTATCGAATTAAATCGGCTAAATCTCGTTCCTTCAGGTTCAGTTTGACCTTCCATGCCTGCTTTGAAGGGCTTCGTTCTACCGGTCAACTCAGACTAGATTAGATTCTCGGGCAAGAGAAAGCTGCATATGTTGCTGAATAGAGTGATAGAAGATATAGCAGGACTTGATTTTCTAACTTTCTTCCAGGAAAGCCTTTCTTCCCCTCTCTGCCAAAACCAATTATTTGCAAAGCTCCACTGATTGGCTGCGATTCAATGGTAGATTATGTGATAGGTTCTATATCTCATCTCAAAATAAATGACTACTAGAAAGAAGGGGAGGGAGTGATCCACAAGAAGTCGGCTGACGGGCAGACCATAAGGAGGTCAGCTCTTTCTATACCAATTTCTTCTCTGACTATTACCTGGGAACGAGGATTTCTTTCTTGAAGTCAGGATTGATTCCAAGTAGAATGAGGTAGTATCCTATCTGGATTTAGAAATTGATAAAGTAGCTAAATATCTCTACATGCCTTAGGACTTCGTCGCCAAAGATCAAAAAAGAAAATGTGTAATTGATAGGAAAAAGAGATGTTTGTGTGCCAAGAGGTGGGCCAGGAGCGCAACTACCTAGCCCAAACCCACTTAGATGAAGCTGCAAGGCATGAAGGGAGCGAGGACCCTGATTGAAGATCACTCCAAAAGATCAACCTAACCTAGCCCAACCTACTTAAACAACCTAAAGGTTTGGCCCGGTCTGAAGAAAGAAGAAAGTCGACCTTGTAGAGAAGCAGATAGGAGAGGTAGCCTATACACTCAAGCGATTAGCTCAGTGAAAACTCACCCCGTATTCTATGTGAGTCAGTTGACTTAGATTAGACCAGACCGACCCTGAGAGGAACGTGCCCACGAGGGCACCGTCAGATCTTGTAGATGAACTTCCCCAAGAATCAGTTTAGTATATCATAGCTGACCCCACCATGGGCGGGACGGGACCATACACCCACTACACGGGTAGAATACTACTTAGTCAAGTAGAAGGGTCAACCTGAGAGCGAGGCAAGCTGGGAACGGGCTGAAACTGACTATTCGAAGACAAAGTTAGAGACTACTAGACGTCTCGTAGAGCGACTCTCAACAAGGACGTTGAGACTTTTCAAAAACAAATCTGTTGAGCTTAATCCGCACTAAATATCAAGGAGTACAAGTGTACTTTGGATAATAAGGGAAAGGTTTTTTTGTAATCCAAGTTTGACTTTGATTAGATCCGACGCGCAAGCTCTAAGGAAGCAAGCTACCTTATGTAATGTCAATAAAACCAAGGAAAATAACGAACCTCAAGTAGAAACGAACAAGGTCTTACGGCATGATCACTATATCTCTTTTCTTTTTCTTTATCTCTCCTCTATAGAAAGAGGGGAGCGTGGTATACCTTATCGTTTGGTCAATGAGACATACGTAAGCCGACCATGTATATGTTCTTTGGAGCTCGAACCCATAAATAGAATGAAATGAAATAATGGTGAGCCTAGGGTGACAAACATGGTTCAAGGGTGTCTATACAAAGCCCTTCTCTTCTTCACTCAAAAAGGCAATGCACTCAAAGATTTGAATGGGACTTGATTGATAAAGAATGCATTTTTTGGTTAGAAGTTAGATAGACGGACTAACTAAAAGGAAATGCCACGCTCCGCGTGTCACGAGATATGGTGCGTTCTAATCGAAGGGTCATACTTCTCGGCCCTATTACGGTAAGGCCAATGCACCAGCCAGCCGGTGTGGTGGTGAACATGTTGTGCTGTAAGCTAAGCTGTTCCCCTTGTAGACGGAGGAGATATATAAAGAAAGTGTACTGTGCTTTCTTCATAAGATTCTATAGTAGCACTACTATCTTATTTGATTTCACTTAGCTTGCCTCTCCCATGACTTTTCGGACCAACAAACCCGGATCTGCCCTTGAAAGTCTCTCTGCATTTTGGGAGCTGAGCATACAAAATAGAGCAATGGATCTTCGGCTGAATTCAATTTTGAATGGCACGACTCTTTCTCTTTTTGTGCTGGCATTTGAGTTGTCTATCCTCCTCTTTCAATGGACACACTCGACACAGATAGGCTCCGGTGGCCCCGGCTTCTGCCTCTATCAGGGGGTAGTAGCCCCACCTCCACAATCACAACATGGAGAAGTAGCTCCTTAATCCGCACTACAACCAATCCACATTTTCTCCAGATCGATATATGATGCTAAACCGAAACCAAGCTCGATCGAGAGGGCAGCCCCTTTGTTGGCTCTTCGAGACAAAAGCACTCATAGGAATGGTGCTAATTCCCATGTTCTTTCCA
>NW_019272554.1:19292-20545 GCF_002738345.1 Cucurbita maxima | reverse complement strand
ACGTCCTGGATTATGGTTCACAAAATAGGGCTTCGATTTTAAGCACTCTTCTACTGTTATTCCACACTCCATTTATTCGAAATTCTATTTTAAATCATCAATACTAAACATTCCACACAAAAGTTTCGAAAAACGTCCAACGCTACTCAGTTTTTTTAGCAGGTGGTGAAAACGTCCTGGATTATGGTTCACAAAATAGGGCTTCGATNCCAAAAGGAATTTCGGAAAACGTCGACCGCTACTAAATTTTTTTAGCAGATGGTGAAAACGTCCTGGATTATGGTTCACAAAATAGGGCTTCGATTTTAAGCACTCTTCTACTGTTTTTCCACACTCCATTTATTCGACATTCTATTCTAAATCATCAATACTAAACATTCCACACAAAAGTTTCGAGAAACGTCGACCGTGACGCGGTTTTTTAGCACGTACTTGTAACGTCCGAGGTTAGGGAATCGATTTTAAGCACTCTTTTACTGTTTTTCCCCACTCCGTTTATTCGACATTCTATTCTAAATTATCAATACTAAACATTCCACACAAAAGTTTCAAGAAACGTCGACCGTGACGCAGTTTTTTAGCACGTACTTGTAACGTCCAAGGTTAGGGAATCAATTTTAGGCACTCTTTTACTGTTTTATGCACTCCGTTTCTTCCAAATTCTATTCTAAATCATTATGCTCGATCGCTCCCAAAAGGAATTTCGGAAAACGTCGACCGCTACTAAATTTTTTTAGCAGATGGTGAAAACGTTCTGGATTATGGTTCACAAATTAGGGCTTCGATTTTAAGCACTCTTCTACTGTTTTTGCACACTCCATTTATTCGACATTCTATTCCAAATCATCAATACTAAACATTCCACACAAAAGTTTCAAAAAACGTCCAATGCTACTCAGTTTTTTTAGCAGGTGGTGAAAACGTCCTGGATTATGGTTCACAAAATAGGGCTTCGATTTTAAGCACTCTTTTATTGTTTTTTCACACTCCGTTTATTCGACATTCTATTCTAAATAATCAATACTAAACATTCCACACAAAAGTTTCAAGAAACGTCGACCGTGACGCAGTTTTTTAGCACGTACTTGTAACGTCCAAGGTTAGGGAATCAATTTTAGGCAGTCTTTTACTGTTTTATGCACTCCGTTTCTTCCAAATTCTATTCTAAATCATTATGCTCGATCGCTCCCAAAAGGAATTTCGGAAAACGTCGACCGCTACTAAATTTTTTTAGCAGATGGTGAAAACGTCCT
>NW_019272554.1:10918-19227 GCF_002738345.1 Cucurbita maxima | reverse complement strand
ATCAATACTAAACATTCCACACAAAAGTTTCAAAAAACGTCCAATGCTACTCAGTTTTTTTAGCAGGTGGTGAAAACGTCCTGGAATATGGTTCACAAAATAGGGCTTCAATTTTAAGCACTCTTTTACTGTTTTTCCACACTCCGTTTATTCGACATTCTATTCTAAATAATCAATACTAAACATTCCACACAAAAGTTTCAAGAAACGTCGNAACAATACTAAACATTCCACACAAAAGTTTCAAGAAACGTCGACCGTGACGCAGTTTTTTTAGCACGTACTTGTAACGTCCAAGGTTAGGGAATCGATTTTAGGCACTCTTTTACTGTTTTATGCACTCTGTTTCTTCCAAATTCTATTCTAAATCATTATGCTCGATCGCTCCCAAAAGGAATTTCGGAAAACGCCGACCGCTACTCAGTTTTTTTAGCACGTGGTTAAAACGTCCTGGATTATGGTTCACAAAATAGGGCTTCGATTTTAAGCACTCTTTTACTGTTTTTCCACACTCCGTTTATTCGACATTCTATTCTAAATAATCAATACTAAACATTCCACAAAAAAGTTTCGAAAAACGTCCAACGCTACTCAATTTTTTTAGCACGTACTTGTAACGTCCTGGTTTATGGTTCACAAAATAGGGCTTCGATTTTAAGCACTCTTTTACTTTTTTATGCACTCCGTTTCTTCCAAATTCTATTCTAAATCATTATGCTCGATCACTCCCAACTGGAATTTCGAAAAATGCCGACCGCTACTCAGTTTTTTTTGCACGTGGTTAAAACATCCTGGATTATGGTTCAGAAAATTTGGCCTCGATTTTAAGCACTCTTTTACTGTTTTTCCACACTCCGTTTATTCGACATTCTATTCTAAATCATCAATACTAAACATTCCACACAATAGTTTCGAGAAACGTCGACCGTGATGCGGTTTTTTTAGCACGTACTTGTAACGTCCAGGGTTAGGGAATCGATTTTACGCACTCTTTTACTGTTTTATGCACTCCGTTTCTTCCAAATTCTATTCTAAATCATTATACTCAATCACTCCTAAAAGGAATTTCGAAAAACGTCAACTGCTACTCAGTTTTTTTAGCAGGTGGTGAAAACGTCCTAGATTATGGTTCACAAAATAGGGCTTCAATTTTAAGCACTCTTTTACTGTTTTTCCACACTGCATTTATTGGACATTCTATTCAAAATCATCAATACTAAACATTCCACACAAAAGTTTCGAAAAACGTCCAACGCTACTCAGTTTTTTTAGCAGTTGGTGAAAACGTCCTGGATTATGGTTCACAAAATAGGGCTTCGATTTTAAGCACTCTTTTACTGTTTTTCCACACTCCGTTTATTCGACATTCTATTCTAAATAATCAATACTAAACATTCCACACAAAAGTTTCAAGAAACGTCGACCGTGACGCAGTTTTTTTAGCACGTACTTCAAAGTAACCAGGTTAGGGAATCGATTTAAAGCACTCTTTTACTGTTTTATGCACTCCATNTTTTCGATTTTAAGCACTCTTTTACTGTTTTTCCACACTCCGTTTATTCGACATTCTATTCTAAATAATCAATACTAAATATTCCACACAAAAGTTTCAAGAAACGTCGACCGTGACGCAGTTTTTTTATCACGTACTTGTAACGTCCAAGGTTAGCGAATCGATTTTAGGCACTCTTTTACTGTTTTTCCACACTCCGTTTCTTCCAAATTCTATTCTAAATCATTATGCTCGATCCTCCCAAAAGGAATTTCGGAAAACGTCGACCGCTACTAAGTTATTTTAGCAGATGGTGAAAACGTCCTGGATTATGGTTCACAAAATAGGGCTTCGATTTTAAGCACTCTTTTACTGTTTTTCCACACTCTGTTTATTCGACATTCTATTCTAAATCATCAATACTAAACATTCGACACAAAAGTTTCGAAAAACGTCCAACGCTACTCAGGTTTTTTAGCAGGTGGTGAAAACGTCCTGGTTTATGGTTCACAAAATAGGGCTTCGATTTTAAGCACTCTTTTACAGTTTTTCCACACTCCGTTTATTCGACATTCTATTCTAAATAATCNAATACTAAACATTCCACACAAAAGTTTCGAAAAACGTCCAACGCTACTAAGTTTTTTTAGCAGGTGGTGAAAACATCCTGGATTATGGTTCACAAAATAGGGCTTCGATTTTAAGCACTCTTTTACTATTTTTCCACACTCCGTTTATTCGACATTCTATTCTAAATAATCAATACTAAACATTCCACACAAAAGTTTCAAGAAACGTCGACTGTGACGCAGTTTTTTTAGCACGTACTTGTAACGTCCAAGGTTAGGGAATCGATTTTAGGCACTCTTTTACTGGTTTATGCACTCCGTTTCTTCCAAATTCTATTCTAAATCATTATGCTCGATCGACCCAAAAGGAATTTCGGAAAACGTCGACCGCTACTAAGTTATTTTAGCAGATGGTGAAAACGTCCTGGATTATGGTTCACAAAATAAGGCTTCGATTTCAAGCACTCTTTTACTGTTTTTCCACACTCCGTTTATTCGACATTCTATTCTAAATCATCAATACTAAACATTTCACACAAAAGTTTCGAAAAACGTCCAACGCTACCCAGTTTTTTTAGCAGGTGGTGAAAACGTCCTGGATTATGGTTCACAAAATAGGGCTTCGATTTTAAGCACTCTTTTACTGTTTTTCCACACTCCGTTTATTCGACATTCTATTCTAAATAATCAATACTAAACATTCCACACAAAAGTTTCAAGAAACGTCGACCGTGACGCAGTTTTTTTAGCAAGTGGTGAAAATGTCCTGGATTATGGTTCACAAAATAGGGCTTCGATTTTAAGCACTCTTTTACTGTTTTTCCACACTCCGTTTATTCGACATTCTATTCTAAATCATCAATACTAAACATTCCACACAAAAGTTTCGAAAAACGTCCAACGCTACTCAGTTTTTTTAGCAGGTGGTGAAAACGTCCTGGATTATGGTTCACAAAATAGGGCTTCGATTTTCAGCACTCTTTTACTGTTTTTCCACACTCCGTTTATTCGACATTCTATTCTAAATAATCAATACTAAACATTCCACACAAAAGTTTCAAGAAACGTCGACCGTGACGCAGTTTTTTTAGCACGTACTTGTAACGTCCAAGGTTAGCGAATCGATTTTAGGCACTCTTTTACTGTTTTATGCACTCCGTTTCTTCCAAATTCTATTCTAAATCATTATGCTCGATCGCTCCCAAAAGGAATTTCGGAAAACGTCGACCGCTACTAAGTTATTTTAGCAGATGGTGAAAACGTCCTGGATTATGGTTCACAAAATAGGGCTTCGATTTCAAGCACTCTTTTACTGTTTTTCCACACTCCGTTTATTCGACATTCTATTCTAAATCATCAATATTAAACATTCCACACAAAAGTTTCGAAAAACGTCCAACGCTACCCAGTTTTTTTAGCAGGTGGTGAAAACGTCCTGGATTATGGTTCACAAAATAGGGCTTCGATTTTAAGCACTCTTTTACTGTCTTTCCACACTCCGTTTATTCGACATTCTATTCTAAATCATCAATATTAAACATTCCACACAAAAGTTTCGAGAAACGTCGACCGTGACGCAGTTTTTTTAGCAGGTGGTGAGAACGTCCTGGATTATGGTTCACAAAATAGGGCTTCGATTTTAAGCACTCTTTTACTGTTTTTCCACACTCCGTTTATTCGACATTCTATTCTAAATCATCAATATTAAACATTCCACACAAAAGTTTCGAGAAACGTCGACCGTGACGCAGTTTTTTTAGCACGTACTTGTAACGTCCAAGGTTAGGGAATCGATTTTAGGCACTCTTTTACTGTTTTATGCACTCCGTTTCTTCCAAATTCTTATCTAAATCATTATGCTCGATCGCTCCCAAAAAGAATTTCGGAAAACGTCGACCGCTACTAAGTTATTTTAGCAGATGGTGAAAACGTCCTGGATTATGGTTCACAAAATAGGGCTTCGATTTCAAGCACTCTTTTACTGTTTTTCCACACTCCGTTTATTCGACATTCTATTCTAAATCATCAATACTAAACATTCCACACAAAAGTTTCAAGAAACGTCGACCGGGACGCAGTTTTTTTAGCACGTACTTGTAACGTCCAAGGTTAGGGAATCGATTTTAGGCACTCTTTTACTGTTTTATGCACTCCGTTTATTCGACATTCTATTCTAAATCATCAATACTAAACATTCCACACAAAAGTTTCAAGAAACGTCGACCGGGACGCAGTTTTTTTAGCACGTACTTGTAACGTCCAAGGTTAGGGAATCGATTTTAGGCACTCTTTTACTGTTTTATGCACTCCGTTTATTCGACATTCTATTCTAAATAATCAATACTAAACATTCCACACAAAAGTTTCAAGAAACGTCGACCGTGACGCAGTTTTTTTAGCACGTACTTGTAACTTCCAAGGTTAGGGAATCGATTTTAGGAACTCTTTTACTGGTTTATGCACTCCGCTTCTTCCAAATTCTATTCTAAATCATTATGCTCGATCGCTCCCAAAAGGAATTTCGGAAAACGTCGACCGCTACTAAGTTATTTTAGCAGATGGTGAAAACGTCCTGGATTATGGTTCACAAAATAGGGCTTCGATTTTAAGCACTCTTTTACTGTTTTTCCACACTCCGTTTATTCGACATTCTATTCTAAATCATCAATACTAAACATTCCACACAAAAGTTTCGACAAACGTCCAACGCTACTCAGTTTTTTTAGCAGGTGGTGAAAACGTCTTGGATTATGGTTCACAAAATAGGGCTTCGATTTTAAGCACTCTTTTACTGTTTTTCCACACTCCGTTTATTCGACATTCTATTCTAAATAATCAATACTAAACATTCCACACAAAAGTTTCAAGAAACGTCGACCGTGACGCAGTTTTTTACGCACGTACTTGTAACGTCCAAGGTTAGGGAATCGATTTTAGGCACTCTTTTACTGGTTTATGCACTCCGCTTCTTCCAAATTCTATTCTAAATCATTATGCTCGATCGCTCCCAAAAAGAATTTCGGAAAACGTCGACCGCTACTAAGTTATTTTAGCAGATGGTGAAAACGTCCTGGATTATGGTTCACAAAATAGGGCTTCGATTTCAAGCACTCTTTTACTGTTTTTCCACACTCCGTTTATTCGACATTCTATTCTAAATCATCAATACTAAACATTCCACACAAAAGTTTCGAAAAACGTCCAACGCTACTCAGTTTTTTTAGCAGGTGGTGAAAACGTCCTGGATAATGGTTCACAAAATAGGGCTTCGATTTTAAGCACTCTTTTACTGTTTTTCCACACTCCGTTTATTCAACATTCTATTCTAAATCATCAATACTAAATATTCCACACAAAAGTTTCGACAAACGTCCAACGCTACTCAGTTTTTTTAGCAGGTGGTGATAACGTCTTGGATTATGGTTCACAAAATAGGGCTTCGATTTTAAGCACTCTTTTACTGTTTTTCCACACTCCGTTTATTCGACATTCTATTCTAAATAATCAATACTAAACATTCCACACAAAAGTTTCAAGAAACGTCGACCGTGACGCAGTTTTTTTAGCACGTACTTGTAACTTCCAAGGTTAGGGAATCGATTTTAGGCACTCTTTTACTGTTTTATGCACTCCGTTTCTTCCAAATTCTATTCTAAATCATTATGCTCGATCGCTCCGAAAAGGAATTTCGGAAAACGTCGACCGCTACTAAGTTATTTTAGCAGATGGTGAAAACGTCCTGGATTATGGTTCACAAAATAGGGCTTCGATTTTAAGCACTCTTTTACTGTTTTTCCACACTCCGTTTATTCGACATTCTATTCTAAATCATCAATACTAAACATTCCACACAAAAGTTTCAAAAAACGTCCAACGCTACTCAGTTTTTTTAGCAGGTGGTGAAAACGTCCTGGATTATGGTTCACAAAATAGGGCTTCGATTTTAAGCACTCTTTTACTTTTTTTCCACACTCCGTTTATTCGACATTCTATTCTAAATAATCAATACTAAACATTCCACACAAAAGTTTCAAGAAACGTCGACCGTGACGCAGTTTTTTTAGCACGTACTTGTAACGTCCAAGGTTAGGGAATCGATTTTAGGCACTCTTTTACTGTTTTATGCACTCCGTTTCTTCCAAATTCTATTCTAAATCATTATGCTCGATCGGTCCCAAAAGGAATTTCGGAAAACGTCGACCGCTACTAAGTTATTTTAGCAGATGGTGAAAACGTCCTGGATTATTGTTCACAAAATAGGGCTTCGATTTTAAGCACTCTTTTACTGTTTTTCC
This sequence comes from Cucurbita maxima, assembly GCF_002738345.1. Classification (NCBI taxonomy): domain Eukaryota; kingdom Viridiplantae; phylum Streptophyta; class Magnoliopsida; order Cucurbitales; family Cucurbitaceae; genus Cucurbita; species Cucurbita maxima. The sequence continues at coordinate 12,871 of NW_019272554.1, read as the reverse complement.
ACACTCCGTTTATTCGACATTCTATTCTAAATCATCAATACTAATCATTCCACACAAAAGTTTCGAAAAATGTCCAACGCTATTCAGTTTTTTTAGCAGGTGGTGAAAACGTCCTAGATTATGGTTCACAAAATAGGGCTTNTCGATTTTAAGCACTCTTTTACTGTTTTTCCACACTCCGTTTATTCGACATTCTATTCTAAATCATCAATACTAAACATTCCACACAATAGTTTCGAGAAACGTCGACCGTGACGCAGTTTTTTTAGCACGTACTTGTAATGTCCAAGGTTAGGGAATCGATTTTAGGCACTCTTTTACTGTTTTATGCACTCCGTTTCTTCCAAATTCTATTCTAAATCATTATGCTCGATCGCTCCCAAAAGGAATTTCGGAAAACGTCGACCGCTACTAAGTTATTTTAGCAGATGGTGAAAACGTCCTGGATTATGGTTCACAAAATAGGGCTTCGATTTTAAGCACTCTTTTACTGTTTTTCCACACTCCGTTTATTCGACATTCTATTCTAAATCATCAATACTAAACATTCGACACAAAAGTTTTGAAAAACGTCCAACGCTACTCAGTTTTTTTAGCAGGTGGTGAAAACGTCCTGGATTATGGTTCACAAAATAGGGCTTCGATTTTAAGCACTCTTTTACTGTTTTTCCACACTCCGTTTATTCGACATTCTATTCTAAATAATCAATACTAAACATTCCACACAAAAGTTTCAAGAAACGTCGACCGTGACGCAGTTTTTTTAGCACAAACTTGTAACGTCCAAGGTTAGGGAATCGATTTTAGGCACTCTTTTACTGGTTTATGCACTCCGTTTCTTCCAAATTCTATTCTAAATCATTATGCTCGATCGCTCCCAAAAGGAATTTCGGAAAACGTCGACCGCTACTAAGTTATTTTAGCAGATGGTGAAAACGTCCTGGATTATGGTTCACAAAATAGGGCTTCGATTTCAAGCACTCTTTTACTGTTTTTCCACACTCTGTTTATTCGACATTCTATTCTAAATCATCAATACTAAACATTCCCACAAAAGTTTCAAGAAACGTTGACCGTGACGCAGTTTTTGTAGCACGTACTTGTAACGTCCAAGGTTAGGGAATCGATTTTAGGCACTCTTTTACTGTTTTATGCACTCCGTTTCTTCCAAATGTTATTCTAAATCATTATGCTCGATCGCTCCGAAAAGGAATTTCGGAAAACGTCGACCGCTACTAAGTTATTTTAGCAGATGGTGAAAACGTCCTGGATTATGGTTCACAAAATAGGACTTCATTTTAAGCACTCTTTTACTGTTTTTCCACACTCCGTTTATTCGACATTCTATTCTAAATAATCAATACTAAACATTTCACACAAAAGTTTCAAGAAACGTCGACCGGGACGCAGTTTTTTTAGCACGTACTTGTAACGTCCAAGGTTAGGGAATCGATTTTNACATTCCACACAAAAGTTTCAAGAAACGTCGACCGTGACGCAGTTTTTTTAGCACGTACTTGTAACGTCCAAGGTTAGGGCATCGATTTTAAGCACTCTTTTACTTTTTTATGCACTCCGTTTCTTCCAAATTCTATTCTAAATCATTATGCTCGATCACTCCCAACTGGAATTTCGAAAAATGCCGACCGCTACTCAGTTTTTTTTGCACGTGGTTAAAACATCGTGGATTATGGTTCAGAAAATTTGGCCTCGATTTTAAGCACTCTTTTACTGTTTTTCCACACTCCGTTTATTCGACATTCTATTCTAAATCATCAATACTAAACATTCCACACAATAGTTTCGAGAAACGTCGACCGTGATGCGGTTTTTTTAGCACGTACTTGTAACGTCCAAGGTTAGGGAATCGATTTTACGCACTCTTTTACTGTTTTATGCACTCCGTTTCTTCCAAATTCTATTCTAAATCATTATACTCAATCACTCCTAAAA
>NW_019272554.1:10465-10667 GCF_002738345.1 Cucurbita maxima | reverse complement strand
CACGTACTTGTAACGTCCAAGGTTAGCGAATCGATTTTAGGCACTCTTTTACTGTTTTTCCACACTCCGTTTCTTCCAAATTCTATTCTAAATCATTATGCTCGATCCTCCCAAAAGGAATTTCGGAAAACGTCGACCGCTACTAAGTTATTTTAGCAGATGGTGAAAACGTCCTGGATTATGGTTCACAAAATAGGGCTTC
>NW_019272554.1:9701-9980 GCF_002738345.1 Cucurbita maxima | reverse complement strand
GACGCAGTTTTTTTAGCACGTACTTGTAACGTCCAAGGTTAAGGAATCGATTTTAGGCACTCTTTTACTGTTTTATGCACTCCGTTTCTTCCAAATTCTATTCTAAATCATTATGCTCGATCGCTCCCAAAAGGAATTTCGGAAAACGTCGACCGCTACTAAGTTATTTTGGCAGGTGGTGAAAACGTCCTGGATTATGGTTCACAAAATAGGGCTTCGATTTTAAGCACTCTTTTACTGTTTTTCCACACTCCGTTTATTCGACATTCTATTCTAAAT
>NW_019272554.1:4950-9276 GCF_002738345.1 Cucurbita maxima | reverse complement strand
GCAGGTGGTGAAAACGTCCTGGATTATGGTTCACAAAATAGGGCTTCGATTTTAAGCACTCTTTTACTGTTTTTCCACACTCCGTTTATTCGACATTCTATTCTAAATAATCAATACTAAACATTCCNCGTCGACCGTGACGCAGTTTTTTTAGCACGTACTTGTAACGTCCAAGGTTAGGGAATCGATTTTAGGCACTCTTTTACTGTTTTATGCACTTCGTTTCTTCCAAATTCTATTCTAAATCATTATGCTTGATCGCTCCCAAAAGGAATTTCGAAAAACGTCCAACGCTACTCAGTTTTTTTAGCAGGTGGTGAAAACGTCCTGGATTATGGTTCACAAAATAGGGCTTCGATTTTAAGCACTCTTTTACTGTTTTTCCACACTCCGTTTATTCGNTATTTTAGCAGATGGTGAAAACGTCCTGGATTATGGTTCACAAAATAGGGCTTTGATTTTAAGCACTCTTTTACTGTTTTTCCACACTCCGTTTATTCGACATTCTATTCTAAATCATCAATACTAAGCATTCCACACAAAAGTTTTGAAAAACGTCCAACGCTACTCAGTTTTTTTAGCAGGTGGTGAAAACGTCCTGGATTATGGTTCACAAAATAGGGCTTCGATTTTAAGCACTCTTTTACTACTTTTCCACACTCTGTTTATTTGACATTCTATTCTAAATAATCAATACTAAACATTTCACACAAAAGTTTCAAGAAACGTCGACCGGGACGCAGTTTTTTTAGCACGTACTTGTAACGTCCAAGGTTAGGGAATCGATTTTAAGCACTCTTTTACTGTTTTATGCACTCCGTTTCTTCCTAATTCTATTCTAAATCATTATGCTCGATCAATCCCAACTGGAATTTCGAAAAATGCCGACCGCTACTCAGTTTTTTTTGCACGTGGTTAAAACATCCTGGATTATGGTTCAGAAAATTTGGCTTCGATTTTAAGCACTCTTTTACTGTTTTTCCACACTCCGTTTATTCGACATTCTATTCTAAATCATCAATACTAAACATTCCACACAATAGTTTCGAGAAACGTCGACCGTGATGCGGTTTTTTTAGCACGTACTTGTAACGTCCAAGGTTAGGGAATCGATTTTATGCACTCTTTTACTGTTTTATGCACTCCGTTTCTTCCAAATTCTATTCTAAATCTTTATTCTCGATCGCTACCAACAGGAATTTCGGAAAACGCCGACCGCTACTCAGTTTTTTTAGCAGGTGGTTAAAACGTCCTGGATTATGGTTCACAAAATAGGGCTTCGATTTTAAGCACTCTTTTACTGTTTTTCCACACTCCGTTTATTCGACATTCTATTCTAAATCATCAATACTAAACATTCCACACAAAAGTTTCGAAAAACGTCCAACGCTACTCAGTTTTTTTAGCAGGTGGTGAAAACGTCCTGGATTATGGTTCACAAAATAGGGCTTCGATTTTAAGCATTCTTTTACTGTTTTTCCACACTCCGTTTATTCGACATTCTATTCTAAATCATCAATACTAAACATTCCACAAAAAAGTTTCGAAAAACGTCCAACGCTACTCAGTTTTTTTAGCAGGTGGTGAAAACAACATTCCACAAAAAAGTTTCGAAAAACGTCCAACGCTACTCAGTTTTTTTAGCAGGTGGTGAAAACGTCATTCCACAAAAAAGTTTCGAAAAACGTCCAACGCTACTCAGTTTTTTTAGCAGGTGGTGAAAACGTACTGGTTTATGGTTCACAAAATAGGGCTTCGATTTTAAGCACTCTTTTACAGTTTTTCCACACTCCGTTTATTCGACATTCTATTCTAAATAATCAATACTAAACATTCCAAACAAAAGTTTCAAGAAACGTCGACCGTGACGCAGTTTTTTTAGCACGTACTTGTAACGTCCAAGGTTAGGGAATCGATTTTAGGCACTCTTTTACTGTTTTTCCAAACTCCGTTTCTTCCAAATTCTATTCTAAATCATTATGCTCGATCGCTCTCAAAAGGAATTTCGGAAACCGTCGACCGCTACTAAGTTATTTTAGCAGATGGTGAAAACGTCCTGGATTATGGTTCACAAAATAGGGCTTCGATTTTAAGCACTCTTTTACTGTTTTTCCACACTCCGTTTATTCGACATTCTATTCTAAATCATCAATACTAAACATTCCACACAAAAGTTTCGAAAAACGTCCAACGCTACTCAGTTTTTTTAGCAGGTGGTGAAAACGTCCTGGTTTATGGTTCACAAAATAGGGCTTCGATTTTAAGCACTCTTTTACAGATTTTCCACACTCCGTTTATTCGACATTCTATTCTAAATAATCAATACTAAACATTCCACACAAAAGTTTCAAGAAACGTCGACCGTGACGCAGTTTTTTTAGCACGTACTTGTAACGTCCAAGGTTAGGGAATCGATTTTAGGCACTCTTTTACTGTTTTATGCACTCTGTTTTTTCAAAGTTCTATTCTAAATCATTATGCTCGATCGCTCCCAAAAGGAATTTCGAAAAACGTCGACCGCTACTAAGATTTTTTAGCAGATGGTGAAAACGTCCTGGATTATGGTTCACAAAATAGGGCTTCGATTTTAAGCACTCTTTTACTGTTTTTCCACACTCCGTTTATTCGACATTCTATTCTAAATCATCAATACTAAACATTCCACACAAAAGTTTCGAGAAACGTCGACCGTGACGCGGTTTTTTTAGCACGTACTTGTAACGTCCAAGGTTAGGGAATCGATTTTAAGCACTCTTTTACTGTTTTTCCACACTCCGTTTCTTCCAAATTCTATTCTAAATCATTATGCTCGATCGCTCCCAAAAGGAATTTCGGAAAACGTCGACCGCTACTAAGTTATTTTAGCAGATGGTGAAAACGTCCTGGCTTATGGTTCACAAAATAGGGCTTCGATTTTAAGCACTCTTTTACTGTTTTTCCACACTCCGTTTATTCGACATTCTATTCTAAATAATCAATACTAAACATTCCACACAAAAGTTTCAAGAAATGTCGACCATCACGCAGTTTTTTTAGCACGTACTTGTAACTCCAAGGTCAGGGAATCGATTTTAGGCACTCTTTTACTGTTTTATGCACTCCGTTTCTTCCAAATTCTATTCTAAATCATTATGCTCGATCGCTCCCAAAAGGAATTTCGGAAAACGTCGACCGCTACTAAGTTATTTTAGCAGATGGTGAAAACGTCCTGGATTATGGTTCACAAAATAGGGCTTCGATTTTAAGCACTCTTTTACTGTTTTTCCACAATCCGTTTATTCGACATTCTATTCTAAATAATCAATACTAAACATTCCACACAAAAGTTTCAAGAAACGTCGACCGTGACGCAGTTTTTTTAGCACGTACTTGTAACGTCCTAGGTTAGGGAATCGATTTTAGGCACTCTTTTACTGTTTTATGCACTCTGTTTCTTCCAAATTCTATTCTAAATCATTATGCTCGATCGCTCCCAAAAGGAATTTCGGAAAACGTCGACCGCTACTAAGTTATTTTAGCAGATGGTGAAAACGTCCTGGATTATGGTTCACAAAATAGGACTTCATTTTAAGCACTCTTTTACTGTTTTTCCACACTCCGTTTATTCGACATTCTACTGTAAACCATCAATACTAAACATTCCACACAAAAGTTTCAAGAAACGTCGACCGTGACGCAGTTTTTTTAGCACGTACTTGTATCGTTCAAGGTTAGGGAATCGATTTTAGGCACACTTTTACTGTTTTATGCACTCCGTTTCTTCCAAATTCTATTCTAAATCATTATGCACGATCGCTCCCAAAAGGAATTTCGGAAAACGTCGACCGCTACTAAGTTATTTTAGCAGATGGTGAAAACGTCCTGGATTATGGTTCACAAAATAGGGCTTCGATTTTAAGCACTCTTTTACTGTTTTTCCACACTCCGTTTATTCGACATTCTATTCTAAATCATCAATACTAAACCTTCCACAAAAAAGTTTCGAAAAACGTCCAACGCTACTCAATTTTTTTAGCAGGTGGTGAAAACGTCCTGGTTTATGGTTCACAAAATAGGGCTTCGATTTTAAGCACTCTTTTACAGTTTTTCCACACTCCGTTTATTCGACATTCTATTCTAAATAATCAATACTAAACATTCCACACAAAAGTTTCAAGAAACGTCGACCGTGACGCAGTTTTTTTAGCACATACTTGTTTCGTCCAAGGTTAGGGAATCGATTTTAGGCACTCTTTTACTGTTTTTCCACACTCCGTTTCTCCCAAATTCTATTCTAAATCATTATGCTCGATCGCACCCAAAAGGAATTTCGGAAAACGTCGACCG
>NW_019272554.1:3021-4899 GCF_002738345.1 Cucurbita maxima | reverse complement strand
AAACATTCCACACAAAAGTTTCGAAAAACGTCCAACGCTACTCAGTTTTTTTAGCAGGTGGTGAAAACGTCCTGGATTATGGTTCACAAAATAGGGCTTCGATTTTAAGCACTCTTTTACTATTTTTCCACACTCCATTTATTCGACATTCTATTCTAAATAATCAATACTAAACATTCCACACAAAAGTTTCAAGAAACGTCGTTTATTCGACATTCTATTCTAAATAATCAATACTAAACATTCCACACAAAAGTTTCAAGAAACGTCGACCGTGACGCAGTTTTGTTAGCACGTACTTGTAACGTCCAAGGTTAGGGAATCGATTTTAAGCACTCTTTTACTGTTTTATGCACTCCGTTTCTTCCAAATTCTATTCTAAATCATTATGCTCGATCACTCCCAACTGGAATTTCGAAAAATGCCGACCGCTACTCAGTTTTTTTTGCACGTGGTTAAAACATCCTGGATTATGGTTCAGAAAATTTGGCTTCGATTTTAAGCACTCTTTTACTGTTTTTCTACACTCCGTTTATTCGACATTCTATTCTAAATCATCAATACTAAACATTCCACACAATAGTTTCGAGAAACGTCGACCGTGATGCGGTTTTTTTAGCACGTACTTGTAACGTCCAAGGTTAGGGAATCGATTTTAGGCACTCTTTTACTGTTTTATGCACTCTGTTTTTTCCAAGTTCTATTCTAAATCATTATGCTCGATCGCTCCCAAAAGCAATTTCGAAAAACGTCGACCGCTACTAAGATTTTTTAGCAGATGGTGAAAATGTCCTGGATTATGGTTCACAAAACAGGGCTTCGATTTTAAGCACTCTTTTACTATTTTTCCAAAAATGTCCTGGATTATGGTTCACAAAACAGGGCTTCGATTTTAAGCACTCTTTTACTATTTTTCCACACTCCGTTTATTCGACATTCTATTCTAAATAATCAATACTAAATATTCCACACAAAAGTTTCAAGAAACGTCGACCGTGACGCAGTTTTTTTAGCACGTACTTGTAACGTCCAAGGTTAGGGAATCGATTTTAGGCACTCTTTTACTGTTTTTCCACACTCCGTTTCTTCCAAATTCTATTCTAAATCATTATGCTCGATCGCTCCCAAAAGGAATTTCGGAAAACGTCGACCGCTACTAAGTTATTTTAGCAGGTGGTGAAAACGTCCTGGATTATGGTTCACAAAATAGGGCTTCGATTTTAAGCACTCTTTTACTGTTTTTCCACACTCCGTTTATTCGACATTCTATTCTAAATCATCAATACTAAACATTCGACACAAAAGCTTCGAAAAACGTCCAACGCTACTCAGTTTTTTTAGCAGGTGGTGAAAACGTCCTGGTTTATGGTTCACAAAATAGGGCTTCGATTTTAAGCACTCTTTTACAGTTTTTCCACACTCCGTTTATTCGACATTCTATTCTAAATAATCAATACTAAACATTCCACACAAAAGTTTCAAGAAACGTCGACCGTGACGCAGTTTTTTTAGCACGTACTTGTAACGTCCAAGGTTAGGGAATCGATTTTAGGCACTCTTTTACTGTTTTATGCACTCTGTTTTTTCAAAGTTCTATTCTAAATCATTATGCTCGATCGCTCCCAAAAGGAATTTTGAAAAACGTCGACCGCTACTAAGATTTTTTAGCAGATGGTGAAAACGTCCTGGATTATGGTTCACAAAATAGGGCTTCGATTTTAAGCACTCTTTTACTATTTTTCCACATTCCGTTTATTCGACATTCTATTCTAAATAATCAATACTAAACATTCCACACAAAAGTTTTAAGAAACGTCGACCGTGACGCAGTTTTTTTAGCACGTACTTGTAACGTCCAAGGTTAGGGAATCGATTTTA
>NW_019272554.1:0-2821 GCF_002738345.1 Cucurbita maxima | reverse complement strand
TCGACATTCTATTCTAAATAATCAATACTAAACATTCCACACAAAAGTTTCAAGAAATGTCGACCGTCACGCAGTTTTTTTAGCACGTACTTGTAACTCCAAGGTCAGGGAATCGATTTTAGGCACTTTTTTACTGTTTTATGCACTCCGTTTCTTCCAAATTCTATTCTAAATCATTATGCTCGATCGCTCCCAAAAGGAATTTCGGAAAACGTCGACCGCTACTAAGTTATTTTAGCAGATGGTGAAAACGTACTGGATTATGGTTCACAAAATAGGGCTTCGATTTTAAGCACTCTTTTACTGTTTTTCCACAATCCGTTTATTCGACATTCTATTCTAAATAATTTCGATTTTAAGCACTCTTTTACTGTTTTTCCACAATCCGTTTATTCGACATTCTATTCTAAATAATAAATACTAAACATTCCACACAAAAGTTTCAAGAAACGTCGACCGTGACGCAGTTTTTTTAGCACGTACTTGTAACGTCTTAGGTTAGGGAATCGATTTTAGGCACTCTTTTACTGTTTTATGCACTCTGTTTCTTCCAAATTCTATTCTAAATCATTATGCTCGATCGCTCCCAAAAGGAATTTCGGAAAACGTCGACCGCTACTAAGTTATTTTAGCAGATGGTGAAAACGTCCTGGATTATGGTTCACAAAATAGGACTTCATTTTAAGCACTCTTTTACTGTTTTTCCACACTCCGTTTATTCGACATTCTACTGTAAACCATCAATACTAAACATTCCACACAAAAGTTTCAAGAAACGTCGACCGTGACGCAGTTTTTTTAGCACGTACTTGTATCGTCATTCCACACAAAAGTTTCAAGAAACGTCGACCGTGACGCAGTTTTTTTAGCACGTACTTGTATCGTCCAAGGTTAGGGAATCGATTTTAGGCACACTTTTACTGTTTTATGCACTCCGTTTCTTCCAAATTCTATTCTAAATCATTATGCACGATCGCTCCCAAAAGGAATTTCGGAAAACGTCGACCGCTACTNCTCTTTTACAGTTTTTCCACACTCCGTTTATTCGACATTCTATTCTAAATAATCAATACTAAACATTCCACACAAAAGTTTCAAGAAACGTCGACCGTGACGCAGTTTTTTTAGCACATACTTGTAAAGTCCAAGGTTAGGGAATCGATTTTAGGCACTCTTTTACTGTTTTTCCACACTCCGTTTCTCCCAAATTCTATTCTAAATCATTATGCTCGATCGCACCCAAAAGGAATTTCGGAAAACGTCGACCGCTACTAAGTTATTTTAGCAGATGGTGAAAACGTCCTGGAGTATGGTTCACAAAATAGGGCTTCGATTTTAAGCACTCTTTTACTGTTTTTCCACACTCCGTTTATCGACATTCTATTCTAAATCATCAATACTAAACATTCGACACAAAAGTTTCGAAAAACGTCCAACGCTACTCAGTTTTTTTAGCAGGTTGTGAAAACGTCCTTGTTTATGGTTCACGAAATAGGGCTTCGATTTTAAGCACTCTTTTACAGTTTTTCCACACTCCGTTTATTCGACATTCTATTCTAAATAATCAATACTAAACATTCCACACAAAAGTTTCAAGAAACGTCGACCGTGACGCAGTTTTTTTAGCACGTACTTGTAACGTCCAAGGTTAGGGAATCGATTTTAGGCACTCTTTTACTGTTTTATGCACTCCGTTTCATCCAAATTCTATTCTAAATCATTATGCACGATCGCTCCCAAAAGGAATTTCGGAAAACGTCGATCGCTACTAAGTTATTTTAGCAGATGGTGAAAACGTCCTGGATTATGGTTCACAAAATAGGGCTTCGATTTTAAGCACTCTTTTACTGTTTTTCCACACTCCGTTTATTCGACATTCTAATCTAAATCATCAATACTAAACATTCCACAAAAAAGTTTCGAAAAACGTCCAACGTTACTCAATTTTTTTAGCAGGTGGTGAAAACGTCCTGGTTTATGGTTCACAAAATAGGGCTTCGATTTTAAGCACTCTTTTACAGTTTTTCCACACTCCGTTTATTCGACATTCTAATCTAAATCATCAATACTAAACATTCCACACAAAAGTTTCGAGAAACGTCCAACGCTACTCAGTTTTTTTAGCAGGTTCTGAAAACGTCCTGGATTATGGTTCACAAAATAGGGCTTCGATTTTAAGCACTCTTTTACTGTTTTTCCATACTCCGTTTATTCGACATTCTAATCTAAATCATCAATACTAAACATTCAACACAAAAGTTTCGAAAAACGTCCAACGCTACTCAGTTTTTTTAGCAGGTTCTGAAAACGTCCTGGATTATGGTTCACAAAATAGGGCTTCGATTTTAAGCACTCTTTTACAGTTTTTCCACACTCCGTTTATTCGACATTCTATTCTAAATAATCAATACTAAACATTCCACACAAAAGTTTCAAGAAACGTCGACCGTGACGCAGTTTTTTTAGCACGTACTTGTAACGTCTAAGGTTAGGGAATCGATTTTAGGCACTCTTTTACTGTTTTATGCACTCCGTTTCTTCCAAATTCTATAAGGTTAGGGAATCGATTTTAGGCACTCTTTTACTGTTTTATGCACTCCGTTTCTTCCAAATTCTATTAGGTTAGGGAATCGATTTTAGGCACTCTTTTACTGTTTTATGCACTCCGTTTCTTCCAAATTCTATTCTAAATCATTATGCACGATCGCTCCCAAAAGGAATTTCGGAAAACGTCGACCGCTACTAAATTATTTTAGCAGATTGTGAAAACGTCCTGGATTATGGTTCACAAAATAGGGCTTCGATTTTAAGCACTCTTTTA
>NW_019272553.1:17957-21121 GCF_002738345.1 Cucurbita maxima | reverse complement strand
ACTCCGTTTCTTAGAAATAATATTCTACATCATCAAGCCATATCATTCCTCACAAAACTTTTGTCAAACCTCGACCGTGACTCGGTTTTTTTAGCACGTACTACAAACTTCCCTATTTGGATTTCCGTAGAAGGGTTCGATTTGAACAACGCTTTTACTCTTTTATGCACTCCGTTTCCTAGAAATAATCTTATAAATCATCAAGCCTTATCATTCCTCACAAAACTTTCGAAAAAAGTAGATCGTGACTCGGTTTTTTATCACGTACTAAAAACTTCCCTTTTTGGGTTTCCGAAGAAGGGTTCGATTTGAAAAACTCTTTTACTCTTTTAAGCACTCCGTTTCTTAGAAATAATATTATAAATCATCAAGCCTTATCATTCCTCACAAAACTTTCGAAAAAAGTAGATCGTGACTCGGTTTTTTTATCACGTACTAAAAACTTCACTGTTTGGGTTTCCGAAGAAGGGTTCGATTTGAAAAACTCTTTTACTGTTTTATGCACTCCGTTTCTTAGAAATAATATTCTACATCATCAAGTCATATCATTCCTCACAAAACTATTGACAAACGTCGACCGTGACTCGGTTTTTTTAGCACGTACTAAAAACTTCCCTGTTTGGATTTCCGAAGAAGGGTTCGATTCGAAGAACTCTTTTACTGTTTTATGCACTCCGTTTCTTAGAAATAATATTCTACATCATCAAGCCATATCATTCCTCACAAAACTTTTGTCAAACCTCGACCGTGACTCGGTTTTTTTAGCACGTACTACAAACTTCCCTATTTGGATTTCCGTAGAAGGGTTCGATTTGAACAACGCTTTTACTCTTTTATGCACTCCGTTTCCTAGAAATAATCTTATAAATCATCAAGCCTTATCATTCCTCACAAAACTTTCGAAAAAAGTAGATCGTGACTCGGTTTTTTTATCACGTACTAAAAACTTCCCTGTTTGGATTTCCGAAGAAGGGTTCGATTTGATAAACTCTTTTACTGTTTTATGCACTCCGTTTCTTAGAAATAATATTCTACATCATCAAGCCATATCATTCCTCACAAAACTTTTGTCAAACCTCGACCGTGACTCGGTTTTTTTAGCATGTACTACAAACTTCCCTGTTTGGGTTTCCTAAGAAGGGTTCGATTTGAAGAACTCTTTTACTCTTTTATGCACTCCGTTTCTTAGAAATATTATTATAAATCATCAAGCCTTATCATTCCTCAGAAAACTTTCAAAAAAAGTAGATCGTGACTCGGTTTTTTTATCACGTACTAAAAACTTCACTGTTTGGGTTTCCAAAGAAGGGTTCGATTTGAAGAACTCTTTTACTGTTTTATGCACTCCGTTTCTTAGAAATAATATTCTACATCATCAAGCCATATCATTCCTCACAAAACTTTTGTCAAACCTCGACCGTGACTCGGTTTTTTTAGCACGTACTACAAACTTCCCTGTTTGGATTTCCGAAGAAGGGTTCGATTTGAAGAACTCTTTTACTCTTTTATGCACTCCGTTTCTTAGAAATAATATTCTAAATCATCAAGCCTTATCATTCCTCACAAAACTTTCGAAAAAAGTAGATCGTGACTCGGTTTTTTTATCACGTACTAAAAACTTCCCTGTTTGGGTTTCCAAAGAAGGGTTCGATTTGAAGAACTCTTTTACTGTTTTATGCACTCCGTTTCTTAGAAATAATATTCTACATCATCAAGCCATATCATTCCTCACAAAACTATTGTAAAACCTCGACCGTGACTCGGTTTTTTTAGCACGTACCAAAAACTTCACTGTTTGGGTTTCCGAAGAAGGGTTCCTTTTGAAGAACTCTTTTACTGTTTTATGCACTCCGTTTCGTAGAAATAATATTCTACATCATCAAGCCATATCATTCCTCACAAAACTATTGACAAACGTCGACCGTGACTCGGTTTTTTTAGCACGTACTACAAACTTCCCTGTTTGGATTTCCGAAGAAGGGTTCGATTTGAAGAACTCTTTTACTGTTTTATGCACTCCGTTTCTTAGAAATAATATTCTACATCATCAACCCATATCATTCCTCACAAAACTTTTGTCAAACCTCGATCGTGACTCGGTTTTTTTAGCACGTACTACAAACTTCCCTGTTTGGATTTCCGAAGAAGGGTTCGATTTGAAGAACGCTTTTACTCTTTTATGCACTCCGTTTCTTAGAAATATTATTATAAATCATCAAGCCTTATCATTCCTCACAAAACTTTCGAAAAAAGTAGATCGTGACTCGGTTTTTTATCACGTACTAAAAACTTCACTATTTGGGTTTCCGAAGAAGGGTTCGATTTGAAGAACTCTTTTACTGTTTTATGCATTCCGTTTCTTAGAAATAATATTCTACATCATCAAGTCATATCATTCCTCACAAAACTTTTGTCAAACCTCGATCGTGACTCGGTTTTTTTAGCACGTACTACAAACTTCCCTGTTTGGATTTCCGAAGAAGGGTTTGATTCGAAGAACTCTTTTACTCTTTTATGCACTCCGTTTCTTAGAAATAATATTCTACATCATCAAGCCATATCATTCCTCACAAAACTTTTTACAAACGTCGACCGTTACTCGGTTGTTTTAGCACGTACCAAAAACTTCACTGTTTGGGTTTCCGTAGAAGGGTTGGATTTGAAGAACTTTTTTACTCTTTTATGCACTCCGTTTCTTAGAAATAAGATTATAAATCATCAAGCCTTATCATTCCTCACAAAACTTTCGAAAAAAGTAGATCGTGACTCGGTTTTTTTATCATGTACTAAAAACTTCCCTGTTTGGGTTTCCGAAGAAGGGTTCGATTTAAAGAACTCTTCTACTGCTTTATGCACTCCGTTTCTTAGAAATAATATTCTGCATCATAAAGACATATCATTCCTCACCAAACTTTTTACAAACGTTGACCGTTACTCGGTTTTTTTAGCACGTACCAAAAACTTCACTGTTTGGGTTTCCGAAGAAGGGTTGGATTTGAAGAACTATTTTACTCTTTTATGCACTCCGTTTCTTAGAAATAAGATTATAAATCATCAAGCCTTATCATTCCTCACAAAACTTTTGACAAACATCGACCGTGACTCGGTTTTTTTAGCACGTACTAAAAACTTCCCTGTTTAGGTTTCCGAAGAATGGTTCGATT
>NW_019272553.1:0-5193 GCF_002738345.1 Cucurbita maxima | reverse complement strand
TTTATGCACTCCGTTTCTTAGAAATAATATTCTACATCATCAAGCCATATCATTCCTCACAAAACTTTTGTCAAACCTTGACCGTGACTCGGTTTTTTTAGCACGTACTACAAACTTCCCTGTTTGGGTTTTCGAAGAAGGGTTCGATTTGAAGAACTCTTTTACTGTTTTATGCACTCCGTTTCTTAGAAATAATATTCTACATCATCAAGCCATATCATTCCTCACAAAACTTTTGTCAAACCTCGACCGTGACTCGGTTTTTTTAGCATGTACTACAAACTTCCCTGTTTGAGTTTCCTAAGAAGGGTTCGATTTGAAGAACTCTTTTACTCTTTTATGCACTCCGTTTCTTAGAAATAATATTATAAATCATCAAGCCTTATCATTCCTCACAAAACTTTCGAAAAAAGTAGATCGTGACTCGGTTTTTTTAGCACGTACTACAAACTTCCCTGTTTGGGTTTCCGAAGAAGGATTCGATTTGAAGAACTCTTTTACTGCTTTATGCACTCCGTTTCTTAGAAATAATATTCTACATCATCAAGCCATATCATTCCTCAAAAAACTTTCGACAAACGTCGACCGTGACTCGGGTTTTTTAGCACGTACTACAAACTTCCCTGTTTGGGTTTCCGAAGAAGGATTCGATTTGAAGAACTCTTTTACTGCTTTATGCACTCCGTTTCTTAGAAATAATATTCTACATCATCAAGCCATATCATTCCTCACAAAACTTTTGTTAAACCTCGACCGTGACTCGGTTTTTTTAGCACGTACTACAAACTTCCCTGTTTGGATTTCCGAAGAAGGGTTCGATTTGAACAACGCATTTACTCTTTTATGCACTCCGTTTCTTAGAAATAATCTTATAAATCATCAAGCCTTATCGTTCCTCATTTACTCTTTTATGCACTCCGTTTCTTAGAAATAATCTTATAAATCATCAAGCCTTATCGTTCCTCACAAAACTTTCGAAAACAGTAGATCGTGACTCGGTTTTTTTATCACGTACTAAAAACTTCCTTGTTTGGATTTCCGAAGAAGGGTTCGATTTGAAGAACTCTTTTACTGTTTTATGCACTCCGTTTCTTAGAAATAATATTCTACATCATCAAGCCATATCATTCCTCACAAAACTTTTGTCAAACCTCGACCGTGACTCGGTTTTTTTAGCACGTACTACAAACTTCCCTGTTTGGATTTCCGAAGAAGGGTTCGATTTGAACAACGCTTTTACTCTTTTATGCACTCCGTTTCTTAGAAATAATCTTATAAATCATCAAGCCTTATCGTTCCTCACAAAACTTTCGAAAACAGTAGATCGTGACTCGGTTTTTTTAGCATGTACTACAAACTTCTCTGTTTGGGTTTCCTAAGAAGGGTTCGATTTGAAGAACTCTTTTACTCTTTTATGCACTCCGTTTCTTAGAAATATTATTATAAATCATCAAGCCTTATCATTCCTCACAAAACTTTCGAAAAAAGTAGATCGTGACTCGGTTTTTTTATCACGTACTAAAAACTTCCCTGTTTGTGTTTCCGAAGAAGGATTCGATTTGAAGAACTCTTTTACTGCTTTATGCACTCCGTTTCGTAGAAATAATATTCTACATCATCAAGCCATATCATTCCTCAGAAAACTTTTGTCAAACCTCGACCGTGACTCGGTTTTTTTAGCACGTACTACAAACTTCCCTTTTTGGATTTCCGAAGAAGGGTTCGATTTGAACAACGCTTTTACTCTTTTATGCACTCCGTTTCTTAGAAATAATCTTATAAATAATCAAGCCTTATCATTCCTCACAAAACTTTCGAAAAAAGTAGATCGTGATTCGGTTTTTTTATCACGTACTAAAAACTTCCCTGTTTGGGTTTCCGAAGAAGGATTCGATTTGAAGAACTCTTTTACTGCTTTATGCACTCCGTTTCGTAGAAATAATATTCTACATCATCAAGCCATATCATTCCTCAGAAAACTTTTGTCAAACCTCGACCGTGACTCGGTTTTTTTAGCACGTACTACAAACTTCCCTTTTTGGATTTCCGAAGAAGGGTTCGATTTGAACAACGCTTTTACTCTTTTATGCACTCCGTTTCTTAGAAATAATATTATAAATCATCAAGCCTTATCATTCCTCACAAAACTTTCGAAAAAAGTAGATCGTGACTCGGTTTTTTTATCACGTACTAAAAACTTCACTGTTTGGGTTTCCGAAGAAGGGTTCGATTTGAAGAACTCTTTTACTGCTGTATGCACTCTGTTTCTTAGAAATAATATTCTACATCATCAAGCCATATCATTCCTCACAAAACTATTGACAAACGTCGACCGTGACTCGGTTTTTTTAGCACGTACTAAAAACTTCCCTGTTTGGGTTTCCGAAGAAGGGTTCGATTTGAAGAACTCTTTTACTCTTTTATGCACTCCGTTTCTTAGAAATAAGATTATAAATCATCAAGCCTTATCATTCCTCACAAAACTTTCGAAAAAAGTAGATCGTGACTCGGTTTTTTTAGCACGTACTACAAACTTCCCTGTTTGGGTTTCTTAAGAAGGGTTCGATTTGAAGAACTCTTTTACTGTTTTATGCACAACGTTTCTTAGAAATAATATTCTACATAATCAAGCCATATCATTCCTCACAAAACTTTTTACAAACGTCGACCGTTACTCGGTTTTTTTAGCACGTACCAAAAACTTCACTGTTTGGGTTTTCGAAGAAGGGTTGGATTTGAAGAACTTTTTTACTCTTTTATGCACTCCGTTTCTTAGAAATAATATTCTACATCATCAAGCCATATCATTGCTCACAAAACTATTGACAAACGTCGACCGTGACTCGGTTTTTTTAGCACGTACTAAAAACTTCCGTGTTTCGGTTTCCGAAGAAGGGTTCGATTTGAAGAACTCTTTTACTGTTTTATGCACTCCGTTTCGTAGAAATAATATTCTATATCATCAAGCCATATCATTGCTCACAAAACTATTGACAAACGTCGACCGTGACTCGGTTTTTTTAGCACGTAATAAAAACTTCCCTGTTTGGGTTTCCGAAGAAGGGTTCGATTTGAAGAACTCTTTTACTGCTTTATGCACTCCGTTTCGTAGAAATAATATTCTACATCATCAAGCCATATCATTGCTCACAAAACTATTGACAAACGTCGACCGTGACTCGGTTTTTTTAGCACGTACTAAAAACTTCCCTGTTTGGGTTTCCGAAGAAGGGTTCGATTTGAAGAACTCTTTTACTATTTTATGCACTCTGTTTTGTAGAAATAATATTCTACATCATCAAGCCATATCATTGCTCACAAAACTATTGACAAACGTCGACCGTGACTCGGTTTTTTTAGCACGTACTAAAATCTTTCCTGTTTGGGTTTCCGAAGAAGCGTTCGATTTGAAGAACTCTTTTACTGCTTTATGCACTCCGTTTCGTAGAAATAATATTCTACATCATCAAGCCATATCATTCCTCACAAAACTATTGACAAACGTCGATCGTGACTCGGTTTTTTTAGCACGTACTAAAAACTTTCCTGTTTGGGTTTCCGAAGAAGGGTTCGATTTGAAGAACTCTTTTACTGCTTTATGCACTCCGTTTCTTAGAAATAATATTCTACATCATCAAGCCATATCATTCCTCACAAAACTTTTGTCAAACCTTGACAGTGACTCGGTTTTTTTAGCACGTAATGCAAACTTCCCTGTTTGGATTTCCGAAGAAGGGTTCGATTTGAACAACGCTTTTACTCTTTTATGCAGTCCGTTTCTTAGAAATAATACTATAAATCATCAAGCCTTATCATTCCTCACAAAACTTTCGAAAAAAGTAGATCGTGACTCGGTTTTTTTATCACGTACTAAAAACTTCCCTGTTTGGGTTTCCGAAGAAGGGTTCGATTTGAAGAACTCTTTTACTGTTTTATGCACTCCGTTTCTTAGAAATAATATTCTACATCATCAAGCCATATCATTCCTCACAAAACTTTTTACAAACGTCGACCGTTACTCGGTTTTTTTAGCACGTACCAAAAACTTCACTGTTTGGGTTTCCGAAGAAGGGTTGGATTTGAAGAACTTTTTTACTCTTTTATGCACTCCGTTTCTTAGAAATAAGATTATAAATCATCAAGCCTTATCATTCCTCACAAAACGTTCGAAAAAATTAGATCGTGACTCGGTTTTTTTATTACGTACTAAAAACTTTCCTGTTTGGGTTTCTAAAGAAGGGTTCGATTTGAAAAACTCTTTTACTGTTTTATGAACTCGGTTTCGTAGAAATAATATTCTGCATCATCAAGCCATATCATTGCTCACAAAACTATTGACAAACGTCGACCGTGACTCGGTTTTTTTAGCACGTACTAAAAACTTCCCTGTTTGGGTTTCCGAAGAAGAGTTCGATTTGAAGAACTCTTTTACTGCTTTATGCACTCCGTTTCTTAGAAATAATATTCTACATCATCAAGCCATATCATTCCTCACAAAACTTTTGTCAAACCTCGACCGTGACTCGGTTTTTTTAGCACGTACTACAAACTTCCCTGTTTGGATTTCCGAAGAAGGGTTCGATTTGAACAACGCTTTTACTCTTTTATGCACTCCGTTTCTTAGAAATAATACTATAAATCATCAAGCCTTATCATTCCTCACAAAACTTTCGAAAAAAGTAGATCGTGACTCGGTTTTTTTATCACGTACTAAAAACTTCACTATTTGGGTTTCCGAAGAAGGGTTCGATTTGAAGAACTCTTTTACTGTTTTATGCACTCCGTTTCTTAGAAATAATATTCTACATCATCAAGCCATATCATTCCTCACAAAACTTTTGTCAAACCTCGATCGTGACTCGGTTTTTTTAGCACGTACTACAAACTTCCCTGATTGGATTTCCGAAGAAGGGTTCGATTTGAACAACGCTTTTACTCTTTTATGCACTTCGTTTCTTAGAAATAANNNNCGTTTCTTAGAAATAATCTTATAAATCATCAAGCCTTATCATTCCTCACAAAACTTTCGAAAAAAGTAGATCGTGACTCGGTTTTTTTATCACGTCCTAAAAACTTCACTGTTTGGGTTTCCGAAGAAGGGTTCGATTTGAAGAACTCTTTTACTGTTTTATGCACTCCGTTTCTTAGAAATAATATTCTACATCATCAAGCCATATCATTCCTCACAAAACT
>NW_019272552.1:20600-21134 GCF_002738345.1 Cucurbita maxima | reverse complement strand
ATTTGGAAGAAACGGAGTACATAAAACAGTAAAAGAGTGCTTAAAATCAATTCCCTAACCTTGGACGTTACAAGTACGTGCTAAAAAAACCGCGTCACGGTCGACGTTTCTCGAAACTTTTGTGTGGTATGTTTAGTATTGATGGTTTAGAGTAGAATGTCGAATAAACGGAGTGTGGAAAAATAGTAAAAAAGAGTGCTTAAAATCGAAGCCCTATTTTGTGAACCATAATCCAGAACGTTTTCACCACCTGCTAAAAAAACTGAGTAGCGGTCGACGTTTTTCCAAATTCCTTTTGGGAGTGATCGAGCATAATGATTTAGAATAGAATTTGGAAGAAACGGAGTGCATAAAACAGTAAAAGAGTGCTTAAAATCGATTCCCTAACCTTGGACGTTACAAGTACACGCTAAAAAAACCGCGTCATGGTCGACGTTTCTCGAAACTTTTGTGTGGAATGTTTAGTATTGATTATTTAGAATAGAATGTCGAATAAACGGAGTGTGGAAAAACAATAAAAAAGAGTGCTTAAAA
>NW_019272552.1:0-20395 GCF_002738345.1 Cucurbita maxima | reverse complement strand
ACGTTACAAGTACGTGCTAAAAAAACCGCGTCACGGTCGACGTTTCTCGAAACTTTTGTGTGGAATGTTTAATATTGATGATTTAGAATAGAATGTTGAATAAACGGAGTGTGGAAAAACAGTAAAATAGTGCTTAAAATCGAAGCCCTATTTTGTGAACCATAATCCAGGACGTTTTCACCTTCTGCTAAAAATAGTGCGTAGCGGTCGACGTTTTTCAAAATTCCTTTTGGGAGTGATCGAGCATAATGATTTATAAAAGAATTTGGAAGAAACGGAGTGCATAAAACTGTAAAAGAGTGCTTAAAATCAATTCCCTAACCTTGGACGTTACAAGTACGTGCTAAAAAACCGCGTCACGGTCGACGTTTCTCGAAACATTTGTGTTGAATGTTTAGTATTGATGATTTAGAATAGAATGTCGAATAGACAGAGTGTGGAAAAACAGTAAAAGAGTGCGTAAAATAGAAGCCCTATTTTGTGAACAATAATCCAGGACGTTTTCACCACCTGCTAAAAAAACTGAGTAGCGGTCGACGTTTTTCCAAATTCCTTTTGGGAGTGATCGAGCATAATGATTTAGAATAGAATTTGGAAGAAACGGAGTGCATAAAACAGTAAAAGAGTGCTTAAAATCGATTCCCTAACCTTGGACGTTACAAGTACGTGCTAAAAAAACCGCGTCACGGTCGACGTTTCTCGAAACTTTTGTGTGGAATGTTTAATATTGATGATTTAGAATAGAATGTTGAATAAACGGAGTGTGGAAAAACAGTAAAAGAGTGCTTAAAATCGAAGACCTATTTTGTGAACAATAATCCAGGACGTTTTCACCACCTGCTAAAAAAAGTGAGTAGCGGTCAACGTTTTTCAAAATTCCTTTTGGGAGTGATCGAGCATAATGATTTGGAATAGAATTTGGAAGAAACGGAGTTCATAAAACAGTAAAAGAGTGCTTAAAATTGATTCCCTAACCTTGGACGTTACAAGTACGTGCTAAAAAAACCGCGTCACGGTCGACGTTTCTCGAAACTTTTGTGTGGAATGTTTAGTATTGATGGTTTAGAGTAGAATGTCGAATAAACGGAGTGTGGAAAAACAGTAAAATAGTGCTTAAAATCGAAGCCCTATTTTGTGAACCATAATCCAGGACGTTTTCACCACCTGCTAAAAAAACTGAGTAGCGGTCGACGTTTTTCGAAATTCCTTCTGGGAGTGATCGAGCATAATGATTTAGAATAGAATTTGGAAGAAACGGAGTGCATAAAACAGTAAAAGAGTGCTTAAAATCGATTCCCTAACCTTGGACGTTACAAGTACGTGCTAAAAAAACCGCGTCACGGTCGACGTTTCTCGAAACTTTTGTGTGGAATGTTTAGTATTGATGTTTTAGAGTAGAATGTCGAATAAACGGAGTGTGGAAAAACAGTNAAATTCCTTTTGAAAGTGATCGAGAATAATGATTTAGAATAGAATTTGGAAGAAACGGAGTGCATAAAACAGTAAAAGAGTGGTTAAAATCGATTCCCTAACCTTTGACGTTACAAGTACGTGCTAAAAAAACCGCATCACGGTCGACATTTCTCGAAACTTTTGTGTGGAATGTTTAGTATTGATGTTTTAGAGTAGAATGTCGAATAAACGGAGTGTGGAAAAACAGTAAAAAATTGTTCTTAAAATCGAAGCCCTATTTTGTGAACCATAATCCAGAAGGTTTTCACCACCTTCTAAAAAAACTGAGTAGCGGTCGACGTTCTTCGAAATTCGTTTTGGGAGTGATCGAGCATAATGATTTAGAATAGAATTTGGAAGAAACGGAGTGCATAAAACAGTAAAAGAGTGCTTAAAATCGATTCCCTAACCTTGGACGTTACAAGTACGTGCTAAAAAAACCGCGTCACGGTCGACGTTTCTCGAAACTTTTGTGTGGAATGTTTAGTATTGATGATTTAGAATAGAATGTCGAATAAACGGAGTGTGGAAAAACAGTAAAAGAGTGCCTAAAATCGAAGCCCTATTTTGTGAACCATAATCCAAGACGTTTTCACCTTCTGCTAAAAATAGTGAGTAGCGGTCGACGTTTTTCAAAATTCCTTTTTGGAGTGATCGAGCATAATGATCTATAATAGAATTTGGAAGAAACGGAGTGCATAAAACAGTAAAAGAGTTCTTAAAATCGATTCCCTAACCTTGGACGTTACAAGTACGTGCTAAAAAAACCGCGTCACGGTCGACGTTTCTCGAAACTTTTGTGTGGAATGTTTAGTATTGATGGTTTAGAGTAGAACGTCGAATAAACGGAGTGTGGAAAAACAGTAAAATAGTGCTTAAAATCGAAGCCCTATTTTGTGAACCATAATCCAGGACGTTTTCACCATCTGCTAAAATAACTTAGTAGCGGTCGACGTTTTCCGAAATTCCTTTTGGGAGTGATCGAGCATAATGATTTAGAATAGAATTTGGAAGAAACGGAGTGCATAAAACAGTAAAAGAGTGCTTAAAATCGATTCCCTAACCTTGGACGTTACAAGTACGTGCTAAAAAAACCGCGTCATGGTCGACGTTTCTCGAAACTTTTGTGTGGAATGTTTAGTATTGATGATTTAGAATAGAATGTCGAATAGACGGAGTGTGGAAAAACAGTAAAAAAGAGTGCTTAAAATCGAAGCCCTATTTTGTGAACCATAATCCAGGACAATTTCGCCACCTGCTAAAAAAACTGAGTAGCGGTCGACGTTTTTCGAAATTCCTTTTGGGAGTGATCGAGCATAAGGATCTATAATAGAATTTTGAAGAAACGGAGTGCATAAAACAGTAAAAGAGTGCTTAAAATCGATTCCCTAACCTTGGACGTTACAAGTACGTGCTAAAAAAACCGCGTCATGGTCGACGTTTCTCGAAACTTTTGTGTGGAATGTTTAGTATTGATGATTTAGAATAGAATGTCGAATAGACGGAGTGTGGAAAAACAGTAAAAGAGTGCGTAAAATCGAAGCCCTATTTTGTGAACCATAATCCAGAACGTTTTCACCACCTGCTAAAAAAACTGAGTAGCGGTCGACGTTTTTCGAAATTCCTTTTGGGAGTGGTTTAGCATAATGATTTAGAATAGAATTTGGAAGAAACGGAGTGCATAAAACAGTAAAAGAGTGCTTAAAATCGATTCTCTAACCTTGGACGTTACAAGTACGTGCTAAAAAAACCGCGTCCCAGTCGACGTTTCTCGAAACTTTTGTGTGGAATGTTTAGTATTAATGATTTAGAAAAGAATGTCGAATAAACGGAGTGTGGAAAAACAGTAAAAGAGTGCCTAAAATCGAAGCCCTATTTTGTGAACCATAATCCAGGACGTTTTCACCATCTGCTAAAATAACTTAGTAGCGGTCGACGTTTTTCGAAATTCCTTTTGGGAGTGTTCGAGCATATTGATTCAGAATAGAATTTGGAAGAAACGGAGTTCATAAAACAGTAAAAGAGTGCTTAAAATCGATTCCCTAACCTTGGACGTTAGAAGTACGTGCTAAAAAAACCGCGTCACGGTCGACGTTTCTCGAAACTTTTGTGTGGAATGTTTAGTATTTGATAGTTTAGAATAGAATGTCGAAGAAACGGAGTGTGGAAAAACAGTAAAAGAGTGCCTAAAATCGAAGCCATATTTTGTGAACAATAATCCAGGACGTTTTCACCACCTGCTAAAAAAAGTGCGTAGCGGTCGACGTTTTTCAAAATTCCTTTTGGGAGTGATCGAGCATAATGATTTATAAAAGAATTTGGAAGAAACGGAGTGCATAAAACAGTAAAAGAGTGCTTAAAATCAATTCCCTAACCTTGGACGTTACAAGTACGTGCTAAAAAACCGCGTCACGGTCGACGTTTCTCGAAACATTTGTGTTGAATGTTTAGTATTGATGATTTAGAATAGAATGTCGAATAGACAGAGTGTGGAAAAACAGTAAAAGAGTGCGTAAAATCGAAGCCCTATTTTGTGAACAATAATCCAGGACGTTTTCACCACCTGCTAAAAAAACTGAGTAGCGGTCGACGTTTTTCCAAATTCCTTTTGGGAGTGATCGAGCATAATGATTTAGAATAGAATTTGGAAGAAACGGAGTACATAAAACAGTAAAAGAGTGCTTAAAATCAATTCCCTAACCTTGGACGTTACAAGTACGTGCTAAAAAAACCGCGTCACGGTCGACGTTTCTCGAAACTTTTGTGTGGAATGTTTAGTATTGATGGTTTAGAGTAGAATGTCGAATAAACGGAGTGTGGAAAAATAGTAAAAAAGAGTGCTTAAAATCGAAGCCCTTTTTTGTGAACCATAATCCAGAACGTTTTCACCACCTGCTAAAAAAACTGAGTAGCGGTCGACGTTTTTCGAAATTCCTTCTGGGAGTGATCGAGCATAATGATTTAGAATAGAATTTGGAAGAAACGGAGTGCATAAAACAGTAAAAGAGTGCTTAAAATCGATTCCCTAACCTTGGACGTTACAAGTACGTGCTAAAAAAACCGCGTCACGGTCGACGTTTCTCGAAACTTTTGTGTGGAATGTTTAATATTGATGATTTAAAATAGAATGTTGAATAAACGGAGTGTGGAAAAACAGTAAAAGAGTGCTTAAAATCGAAGACCTATTTTGTGAACCATAATCCAGGACGTTTGTGGAAAAACAGTAAAAGAGTGCTTAAAATCGAAGACCTATTTTGTGAACCATAATCCAGGACGTTTTCACCACCTGCTAAAAAAAGTGAGTAGCGGTCAACGTTTTTCAAAATTCCTTTTGGGAGTTATCGAGCATAATGATTTGGAATAGAATTTGGAAGAAACGGAGTTCATAAAACAGTAAAAGAGTGCTTAAAATTGATTCCCTAACCTTGGACGTTACTAGTACGTGCTAAAAAAACCGCGTCTCGGTCGACGTTTCTCGAAACTTTTGTGTGGAATGTTTAGTATTGATGGTTTAGAGTAGAATGTCGAATAAACGGAGTGTGGAAAAACAGTAAAATAGTGCTTAAAATCGAAGCCCTATTTTGTGAACCATAATCCAGGACGTTTTCGCCACTTGCTAAAAAAATTGAGTAGCGGTCGACGTTCTTCGAAATTCGTTTTGGGAGTGATCGAGCATAATGATCTATAATAGAATTTGGAAGAAACGGAGTGCATAAAACAGTAAAAGAGTTCTTAAAATCGATTCCCTAACCTTGGACGTTACAAGTACGTGCTAAAAAAACCGCATCACGGTCGACATTTCGCGAAACTTTTGTGTGGAATGTTTAGTATTGATGTTTTAGAGTAGAATGTCGAATAAACGGAGTGTGGAAAAACAGTAAAAAATTATGCTTAAAATCGAAGCCCTATTTTGTGAACCATAATCCAGAAGGTTTTCACCACCTGCTAAAAAAACTGAGTAGCGGTCGACGTTCTTCGAAATTCGTTTTGGGAGTGATCGAGCATAATGATCTATAATAGAATTTGGAAGAAACGGAGTGCATAAAACAGTAAAAGAGTTCTTAAAATCGATTCCCTAACCTTGGACGTTACAAGTACGTGCTAAAAAAACCGCGTCACGGTCGACGTTTCTCGAAACTTTTGTGTGGAATGTTTAGTATTGATGGTTTAGAGTAGAACGTCGAATAAACGGAGTGTGGAAAAACAGTAAAATAGTGCTTAAAATCGAAGCCCTATTTTGTGAACCATAATCCAGGACGTTTTCACCACCTGCTAAAAAAAGTGAGTAGCGGTCGACGTTTTTCGAAATTCCTTTTGGGAGTGATCGAGCATAATGATTTAAAATAGAATTTGGAAGAAATGGAGTGCATAAAATAGTAAAAGAGTGCTTAAAATCGATTCCCTAACCTTGGACGTTACAAGTACGTGCTAAAAAAACCGCGTCACGGTCGACGTTTCTCGAAACTTTTGTGTGGAATGTTTAGTATTGATGGTTTAGAGTAGAATGTCGAATAAACAGAGTGTGGAAAAACAGTAAAAGAGTGCCTAAAATCGAAGCCCTATTTTGTGAACCATAATCCAGGACGTTTTCACCACCTGCTAAAAAAAGTGAGTAGCGGTCGACGTTTTTCGAAATTTCTTTTGGGAGTAATCGAGCATAATGATTTAGAATAGAATTTGGAAGAAACGGAGTGCATAAAACAGTAAAAGAGTGCTTAAAATCGATTCCCTAACCTTGGACGTTACAAGTACGTGCTAAAAAAACCGCGTCACGGTCGACGTTTCTCGAAACTTTTGTGTGGAATGTTTAGTATTGATTATTTAGAATAGAATGTCGAATAAACGGAGTGTGGAAAAACAGTAAAAGAGTGCTTAAAATCGAAGCCAAATTTTGTGAACCATAATCCAGGATGTTTTAACCACGTGCAAAAAAAACTGAGTAGCGGTCGGCATTTTTCGAAATTCCTTTTGGGAGTGATCGAGCATAATGATTTAGAATAGAATTTGGAAGAAACGGAGTGCATAAAACAGTAAAAGAGTGCTTAAAATCGATTCCCTAACCTTGGACGTTACAAGTACGTGCTCAAAAAACCGCGTCCCAGTAGACGTTTCTCGAAACTTTTGTGTGGAATGTTTAGTATTGATGATTTAGAATAGAATTTCGAATAAACGGAGTGTGGAAAAACAATAAAAGAGTGCCTAAAATCGAAGCCCTATTTTGTGAACCATAATCCAGGACGTTTTCACCTTCTGCTAAAAATAGTGAGTAGCGGTCGACGTTTTTTGAAATTCCTTTTGGGAGTGATCGAGCATAATGATCTATAATAGAATTTGGAAGAAACGGAGTGCATAAAACAGTAAAAGAGTGCTTAAAATCGATTCCCTAACCTTGGACGTTACAAGTACGTGCTAAAAAAACCGCGTCACGGTCGACGTTTCTCGAAACTTTTGTGTGGAATGTTTAGTATTGATGGTTTAGAGTAGAACGTCGAATAAACGGAGTGTGGAAAAACAGTAAAATAGTGCTTAAAATCGAAGCCCTATTTTGTGAACCATAATCCAGGACGTTTTCACCTTCTGCTAAAAATAGTGAGTAGTGGTCGACGTTTTTCGAAATTCCTTTTGGGAGTGATCGAGCATAATGATCTATAATAGAATTTGGAAGAAACGGAGTGCATAAAACAGTAAAAGAGTGCTTAAAATCAATTCCCTAACCTTGGACGTTACAAGTACGTGCTAAAAAAACCGCGTCACGGTCGACGTTTCTCGAAACATTTGTGAGCAATGATTAGTATTTTGATGATTTAGAATAGAATGTCGAATAGACGGAGTGTGGAAAAACAGTAAAAGAGTGCGTAAAATCGAAGCCCTATTTTGTGAACCATAATCCAGGACGTTTTCACCACCTGCTAAAAAAAGTGAGTTGCGGTCGACGTTTTTCGAAATTCTTTTTGGGAGTGATCGAGCATAATGATTTAGAATAGAATTTGGAAGAAACAGAGTGCATAAAACAGTAAAAGAGTGCTTAAAATCAATTCATAACCTTGGACGTTACAAGTACGTGCTAAAAAAACCGCGTCACGGTCGACGTTTCTCGAAACTTTTGTGTGGAATGTTTAGTATTGATGATTTAGAATAGAATGTCGAATAAACGGAGTATGGAAAAACAGTAAAAGAGTGCTTAAAATCGAAGCCCTATTTAGTGAACCATAATCTAGGACGTTTTCACCACCTGCTAAAAAATTTGAGTAGCGATCGCTATTTTTCGAAATTCCTTATGGGAGTGATCGAGCATAATGATTTAGAATAGAATTTGGAAGAAACTGAGTGCATAAAACAGTAAAAGAGTGCTTAAAATCAATTCATAACATTGGACGTTACAAGTACGTGCTAAAAAAACCGCGTCACGGTCGACGTTTCTCGAAACTTTTGTGTGGAATGTTTAGTATTGATGATTTAGAATAGAATGTCGAATAAACGGAGTGTGGAAAAACAGTAAAAAAGAGTGCTTAAAATCGAAGCCCTATTTTGTGAACCATAATCCAGAAGGTTTTCACCACCTGCTAAAAAAACTGAGTAGCGGTCGACGTTTTTCGAAATTCCTTTTGGGAGTGATCGAGCATAATGATTTAGAATAGAAGTTGGAAGAAACGGAGTGCATAAAACAGTAAAAGAGTGCTTAAAATCGATTCCATAACCTTGGACGTTACAAGTACGTGCTAAAAAAACCGCGTCCCAGTAGACGTTTCTCGAAACTTTTGTGTGGAATGTTTAGTATTGATGATTTAGAATAGAATGTCGAATAAACGAAGTGTGGAAAAACAGTAAAAGAGTGCCTAAAATCGAAGCCCTATTTTGTGAACCATAATCCAGGACGTTTTCACCTTCTGCTAAAAATAGTGAGTAGCGGTCGACGTTTTTCGAAATTCCTTTTGGGAGTGATCGAGCATAATGATTTAGAATAGAATTTGGAAGAAACGGAGTGCATAAAACAGTAAAAGAGTGCTTAAAATCGATTCCCTAACCTTGGACGTTACAAGTACGTGCTAAAAAAACCGCGTCACGGTCGACGTCTCTCGAAACTTTTGTGTGGAATGTTTAGTATTGATGATTTAGAATAGAATGTCGAATAGACGGAGTGTGGAAAAACAGTAAAAGAGTGCGTAAAATCGAAGCCCTATTTTGTGAACCATAATCCAGGACGTTTTCACCACCTGCTAAAAAAACTGAGTAGCGGTCGACGTTTTTCGAAATTCCTTTTGGGAGTGATCGAGCATAATGATCTATAATAGAATTTGGAAGAAACGGAGTGCATAAAACAGTAAAAGAGTGCTTAAAATCAATTCCCTAACCTTGGACGTTAGAAGTACGTGCTAAAAAAACCGCGTCACGGTCGACGTTTCTCGAAACATTTGTGTGCAATGTTTAGTATTGATGATTTAGAATAGAATGTCGAATAGACGGAGTGTGGAAAAACAGTAAAAGAGTGCGTAAAATCGAAGCCCTATTTTGAGAACCATAATCCAGGACGTTTTCACCACCTGCTAAAAAAAGCGAGTAGCGGTCGACGTTTTTCGAAATTCCTTTTGGGAGTGATCGAGCATAATGATCTAGAATAGAATTTGGAAGAAACAGAGTGCATAAAACAGTAAAAGAGTGCGTAAAATCGAAGCCCTATTTTGAGAACCATAATTCAGGACGTTTTCACCACCTGCTAAAAAAAGCGAGTAGCGGTCGACGTTTTTCGAAATTCCTTTTGGGAGTGATCGAGCATAATGATCTAGAATAGAATTTGGAAGAAACAGAGTGCATAAAACAGTAAAAGAGTGCTTAAAATCGAAGCCCTATTTTGTGAACCATAATCCAGGACGTTTTCACCTTCTGCTAAAAATAGTGAGTAGCGGTCGACGTTTTTCGAAATTCCTTTTGGGAATATTCGAGCATAATGATTTAGAATAGAATTTGGAAGAAACGGAGTTCATAAAACAGTAAAAGAGTGCTTAAAATCGATTCGCTAACCTTGGACGTTACAAGTACGTGCTAAAAAAACCGCGTCACGGTCGACGTTTCTCGAAACATTTGTGTGGAATGTTTAGTATTGATGGTTTAGAGTAGAATGTCGAATAAACAGAGTGTGGAAAAACAGTAAAAAAGAGTGCTTAAAATCGAAGCCCTATTTTGTGAACCATAATCCAGAACGTTTTCACCACCTGCTAAAAAAACTGAGTAGCGGTCGACGTTTTTCGAAATTCCTTTTGGGAGTGATCGAGCATAATGATTTATAATAGAAGTTGGAAGAAACGGAGTGCATAAAACAGTAAAAGAATGCTTAAAATCGATTCCCTAACCTTGGACGTTACAAGTACGTGCTAAAAAAACCGCTTCCCAGTAGACGTTTCTCGAAACTTTTGTGTGGAATGTTTAGTATTGATGATTTAGAATAGAATGTCGAATAAACGGAGTGTGGAAAAATAGTAAAAGAGTGCGTAAAATCGAAGCCCTATTTTGTGAACCATAATCAAGGACGTTTTCACCACCTGCTAAAAAAAGTGAGTAGCGGTCGACGTTTTTCGAAATTCCTTTTGGGAGTGATCGAGCATAATGATTTAGAATAGAATTTGGAAGAAACAGAGTGCATAAAACAGTAAAAGAGTGCTTAAAATCGATTCCCTAACCTTGGACGTTACAAGTACGTGCTAAAAAAACCGCGTCATGGTCGACGTTTCTCGAAACTTTTGTGTGGAATGTTTAGTATTTATGATTTAGAATAGAATGTCGAATAGACGGAGTGTGGAAAAACAGTAAAAAAGAGTGCTTAAAATCGAAGCCCTATTTTGTGAACCATAATCCAGGACGTTTTCACCACCTGCTAAAAAAACTGAGTAGCGGTCGACGTTTTTCGAAATTCCTTTTGGGAGTGATCGAGCATAATGATTTAGAATAGAATTTGGAAGAAACGGAGTGCATAAAACAGTAAAAGAGTGCTTAAAATCGATTCCCTAACCTTGGACGTTACAAGTACGTGCTAAAAAAACCGCGTCACGGTCGACGTTTCTCGAAACTTTTGTGTGGAATGTTTAGTATTGATGATTTAGAATAGAATGTCGAATAAACGGAGTGTGGAAAAACAGTAAAAGAGTGCTTAAAATCGAAGCCCTATTTTGTGAACCATAATCCAGGACGTTTTCACCACCTGCTAAAAAAACTGAGTAGCGGTCGGCGTTTTCCGAAATTCCTGTTGGTAGTGATCGAGAATAAAGATTTAGAATAGAATTTGGAAGAAACGGAGTGCATAAAACAGTAAAAGAGTGCTTAAAATCGATTCCCTAACCTTGGACGTTACAAGTACGTGCTAAAAAAACCGCGTCACGGTCGACGTTTCTCGAAACTTTTGTGTGGAATGTTTAGTATTGATTATTTAGAATAGAATGTCGAATAAACGGAGTGTGGAAAAACAGTAAAAGAGTGCTTAAAATCGAAGCCCTATTTTGTGAACCATAATCCAGAACGTTTTCACCACCTGCTAAAAAAACTGAGTAGCGGTCGACGTTTTTCGAAATTCCTTCTGGGAGTGATCGAGCATAATAATTTAGAATAGAATTTGGAAGAAACGGAGTGCATAAAACAGTAAAAGAGTGCTTAAAATCGATTCCCTAACCTTGGACGTTACGAGTACGTGCTAAAAAAACCGCGTCACGGTCGACGTTTCTCGAAACTTTTGTGTGGAATGTTTAGTATTGATGGTTTAGAGTAGAATGTCGAATAAACGGAGTGTGGAAAAACAGTAAAAAAGAGTGCTTAAAATCGAAGCCCTATTTTGTGAACCATAATCCAGAAGGTTTTCACCACCTGCTTAAAAAACTGAGTAGCGGTCGACGTTTTTCGAAATTCCTTTTGGGAGTGATCGAGCATAATGATTTAGAATAGAATTTGGAAGAAACGGAGTGCATAAAACAGTAAAAGAGTGCTTAAAATCGATTCCCTAACCTTGGACGATACAAGTACGTGCTAAAAAAACCGCGTCACGGTCGACGTTTCTCGAAACTTTTGTGTGGAATGTTTAGTATTGATGGTTTAGAGTAGAATGTCGAATAAACGGAGTGTGGAAAAACAGTAAAAAAGAGTGTTTAAAATCGAAGCCTTATTTTGTGAACCATAATCCAGAAGGTTTTCACCACCTGCTATAAAAACTGAGTAGCGGTCGACGTTTTTCGAAATTCCTTTTGGGAGTGTTCGAGCATAATGATTTAGAATAGAATTTGGAAGAAACGGAGTGCGTAAAACAGTAAAAGAATTCTTAAAATCGATTCCCTAACCTTGGACGTTACAAGTACGTGCTAAAACAACCGCGTCACGGTCGACGTTTCTCGAAACTTTTGTGTGGAATGTTTAGTATTTGATATTTAGAATAGAATGTCGAAGAAACGGAGTGTGGAAAAACAGTAAAAGAGTGCCTAAAATCGAAGCCATATTTTGTGAACAATAATCCAGGACGTTTTCACCACCTGCTAAAAAAAGTAAGTAGCGGTCGACGTTTTCCAAAATTCCTTTTGGGAGTGATCTTGCATAATGATTTAAATAGAATTTGGAAGAAACAGAGTGCATAAAATAGTAAAAGAGTGCTTAAAATCGATTCCCTAACCTTGGACGTTACAAGTACGTGCTAAAAAAACCGCGTCACGATCGACGTTTCTCGAAACTTTTGTGTGGAATGTTTAGTATTGATGGTTTAGAGTAGAATGTCGAAGAAACGGAGTGTGGAAAAACAGTAAAAGAGTGCCTAAAATCGAAGCCATATTTTGTGAACAATAATCCAGGACGTTTTCACCACCTGCTAAAAAAACTGAGTAGCGGTCGACGTTTTTCGAAATTCCTTCTTGGAGTGATCGAGCATAATGATTTAGAATAGAATTTGGAAGAAACGGAGTGCATAAAACAGTAAAAGAGTGCTTAAAATCGATTCCCTAACCTTGGACGTTACAAGTACGTGCTAAAAAAACCGCGTCACGGTCGACGTTTCTCGAAACTTTTGTGTGGAATGTTTAGTATTGATGATTTAGAATAGAATGTCGAATAAACGGAGTGTGGAAAAACAGTAAAAGAGTGCTTAAAATCGAAGCCCTATTTTGTGAACCATAATCCAGGACGTTTTCACCTTCTGCTAAAAATAGTGAGTAGCGGTCGACGTTTTTCGAAATTCCTTTTGGTAATATTCGAGCATAATGATTTAGAATAGAATTTGGAAGAAACGGAGTTCATAAAACAGTAAAAGAGTGCTTAAAATCGATTCGCTAACCTTGGACGTTACAAGTACGTGCTAAAAAAACCGCGTCACGGTCGACGTTTCTCGAAACATTTGTGTGGAATGTTTAGTATTGATGATTTAGAATAGAATGTCGAATAGACGGAGTGTGGAAAAACAGTAAAAGAGTGCGTAAAATCGAAGCCCTATTTTGAGAACCATAATTCAGGACATTTTCACCACCTACTAAAAAAACTGAGTAGCGGTCGACGTTTTTCGAAATTCCTTTTGGGAGTGATCGAGCATAATGATTTAGGATAGAATTTGGAAGAAACGGAATGCATAAAACAGTAAAAGAGTGCTTAAAATCGATTCCCTAACCTTGGACGTTACAAGTACGTGCTAAAAAAACCGCGTCCCAGTAGACGTTTCTCGAAACTTTTGTGTGGAATGTTTAGTATTGATGATTTAGAATAGAATGTCGAATAAACAGAGTGTGGAAAAACAGTAAAAGAGTGCCTAAAATCGAAGCCCTATTTTGTGAACCATAATCCAGGACGATTTCGCCACCTGCTAAAAAAAGTGAGTAGCGGTCGACGTTTTTCGAAATTCCTTCTGGGAGTGATCGAGCATAATGATTTAGAATAGAATTTCGAAGAATCAGAGTGCATAAAACAGTAAAAGAGTGCTTAAAATCGATTCGCTAACCTTGGACGTTACAAGTACGTGCTAAAAAAACCGCGTCATGGTCGACGTTTCTCGAAACTTTTGTGTGGAATGTTTAGTATTGATGATTTAGAATAGAATGTCGAATAGATGGAGTGTGGAAAAACAGTAAAAAAGAGTGCTTAAAATCGAAGCCCTATTTTGTGAACCATAATCCAGAACGTTTTCACCACCTGCTAAAAAAACTGAGTAGCGGTCGACGTTTTTCGAAATTCCTTCTGGGAGTGATCGAGCATAATGATTTAGAATAGAATTTGGAAGAAACGGAGTGCATAAAACAGTAAAAGAGTGCTTAAAATCGATTCCCTAACCTTGGACGTTACGAGTACGTGCTAAAAAACCGCGTCACGGTCGACGTATCTCGAAACTTTTGTGTGGAATGTTTAGTATTGATGATTTAGAATAGAATGTCGAATAAACGGAGTGTGGAAAGACAGTAAAAGAGTGCTTAAAATCGATTCCCTAACCTTGGACGTTACGAGTACGTGCTAAAAAACCGCGTCACGGTCGACGTATCTCGAAACTTTTGTGTGGAATGTTTAGTATTGATGATTTAGAATAGAATGTCGAATAAACGGAGTGTGGAAAAACAGTAAAATAGTGCTTAAAATCGAAGCCCTATTTTGTGAACCATAATCCAGGACGATTTCGCCACCTGCTAAAAAAACTGAGTAGTGGTCCCCGTTCTCCGAAATTTCTTTTGGGAGTGATCGAGTATAATGATTTAGAATAGAATTTGGAAGAAACGGAGTGCATAAAACAGTAAAAGAGTGCTTAAAATCGATTCCCTAACCTTGGACGTTACAAGTACGTGCTAAAAAAACCGCGTCACGGTCGACGTTTCTCGAAACTTTTGTGTGGAATGTTTAGTATTGATTATTTAGAATAGAATGTCGAATAAACGGAGTGTGGAAAAACAGTAAAAGAGTGCTTAAAATCGAAGCCAAATTTTGTGAACCATAATCCAGGATGTTTTAACCACGTGCAAAAAAAACTGAGTAGCGGTCGGCATTTTTCGAAATTCCAGTTGGGAGTGATCGAGCATAATGATTTAGAATAGAATTTGGAAAAACGGAGTGCATAAAACAGTAAAAGAGTGCTTAAAATCGATTCCCTAACCTTTGGACGTTACAAATACGTGCTAAAAAAACCGCGTCACGGTCGACGTTTCTCGAAACTTTTGTGTGGAATGTTTACTATTGATGGTTTAGAGTAGAATGTCGAATAAACGGAGTGTGGAAAAACAGTAAAATAGTGCTTAAAATCGAAGCCCTATTTTGTGAACCATAATCCAGGACGATTTCGCCACCTGCTAAAAAAACTGAGTAGCGGTCCCCGTTTTCCGAAATTTCTTTTGGGAGTGATCGAGCATAATGATTTAGAATAGAATTTGGAAGAAACGGAGTGCATAAAACAGTAAAAGAGTGTTTAAAATCGATTCCCTAACCTTGGACGTTACAAGTACGTGCTAAAAAAACCGCGTCACGGTCGACGTTTCTCGAAACTTTTGTGTGGAATGTTTAGTATTGATGGTTTAGAGTAGAATGTCGAATAAACGGAGTGTGGAAGAACAGTAAAATAGTGCTTAAAATCGAAGCCCTATTTTGTGAACCATAATCCAGGACGATTTCGCCACCTGCTAAAAAAACTGAGTAGCGGTCCCCGTTTTCCGAAATTCCTTTTGGGAGTGATCGAGCATAATGATTTAGAATAGAATTTGGAAGAAACGGAGTGCATAAAACAGTAAAAGAGTGCTTAAAATCGATTCCCTAACCTTGGACGTTACAAGTACGTGCTAAAAAAACAGCGTCACGGTCGACGTTTCTCGAAACTTTTGTGTGGAATGTTTAGTATTTGATATTTAGAATAGAATGTCGAATAAACGGAGTGTGGAAAAACAGTAAAAGAGTGCCTAAAATCGAAGCCCTATTTTGTGAACCATAATCCAGGACGTTTTCACCACCTGCTAAAAAACTGAGTAGCAGTCGACGTTTTCCGAAATTCCTTTTGGGAGTGATCGAGCATAATGATTTACAATAGAATTTGGAAGAAACGGAGTGCATAAAACAATAAAAGAGTGCTTAAAATCGATTCCCTAACCTTGGACGTTACAAGTACGTGCTAAAAAAACCGCGTCATGGTCGACGTTTCTCGAAACTTTTGTGTGGAATATTTAGTATTGTTGATTTAGAATAGAATGTCGAATAAACGGAGTGTGGAAAAACAGTAAAAGAGTGCTTAAAATCGAAGCCAAATTTTGTGAACCATAATCCAGGATGTTTTAACCACGTGCAAAAAAAACTGAGTAGCGGTCGGCATTTTTCGAAATTCCAGTTGGGAGTGATCGAGCATAATGATTTAGAATAGAATTTGGAAGAAACGGAGTGCATAAAACAGTAAAAGAGTGCTTAAAATCGATTCCCTAACCTTGGACGTTACAAGTACGTGCTAAAAAAACCGCGTCACGGTCGACGTTTCTCGAAACTTTTGTGTGGAATGTTGAGTATTGTTGATAAGTAGAATGTCGAATAAACGGAGTGTGGAAAAACAGTAAAAAAGAGTGTTTAAAAATCGAAGCCCTATTTTGTGAACCATAATCCAGGACGATTTCGCCACCTGCTAAAAAAAGTGAGTAACGGTCCTCGTTTTCCGAAATTCCTTTTGGGAGTGATCGAGCATAATGATTTAGAATAGAATTTGGAAGAAACGGAGTGCATAAAACAGTAAAAGAGTGCTTAAAATCGATTCCCTAACCTTGGACGTTACAAGTACGTGCTAAAAAAACCGCGTCACGGTCGACGTTTCTCGAAACTTTTGTGTGGAATGTTTAGTATTGATTATTTAGAATAGAATGTCGAATAAACGGAGTGTGGAAAAACAGTAAAAGAGTGCTTAAAATCGAAGCCAAATTTTGTGAACCATAATCCAGGATGTTTTAACCACGTGCAAAAAAAACTGAGTAGCGGTCGGCATTTTTCGAAATTCCAGTTGGGAGTGATCGAGCATAATGATTTAGAATAGAATTTGGAAGAAACGGAGTGCATAAAACCGTAAAAGAGTGCTTAAAATCGATTCCCTAACCTTGGACGTTACAAGTACGTGCTAAAAAAACCGCGTCACGGTCGACGTTTCTCGAAACTTTTGTGTGGAATGTTGAGTATTGTTGATTTAGAATAGAATGTCGAATAAACGGAGTGTGGAAAGACAGTAAAAGAGTGCTTAAAATCGAAGCCCTATTTTGTGAACCATAATCCAGGACGTTTTAACCACCTGCTAAAAAAACTGAGTAGCGGTCGGCGTTTTCCGAAATTCCTGTTGGGAGTGATCGAGCATAATGATTTAGAATAGAATTTGGAAGAAACGGAGTGCATAAAACAGTAAAAGAGTGCTTAAAATCGATTCCCTATCCTTGGACGTTACAAGTACGTGCTAAAAAAACCGCGTCAGGGTCGACGTTTCTCGAAACTTTTGTGTGGAATGTTTAGTATTGATGATTTAGAATAGAATGTCGAATAAACGGAGTGTGGAAAAACAGTAAAAGAGTGCTTAAAATCGATTCCCTATCCTTGGACGTTACAAGTACGTGCTAAAACAACCGCGTCACGGTCGACGTTTCTCGAAACTTTTGTGTGGAATGTTTAGTATTGATGGTTTAGAGTAGAATGTCGAATAAACGGAGTGTGGAAAGACAGTAAAAGAGTGCTTAAAATCGAAGCCCAATTTTGTGAACCATAATCCAGGACGTTTGCACCACCTGCTAAAAAAACTGAGTAGCGGTCGACGTTTTTCGAAATTCCGTTTGGGAGTGATCGAGCATAATGATTTATAATAGAAGTTGGAAGAAACGGAGTGCATAAAACAGTAAAAGAGTGCTTAAAATCGATTCCCTATCCTTGGACGTTACAAGTACGTGCTAAAACAACCGCGTCACGGTCGACGTTTCTCGAAACTTTTGTGTGGAATGTTTAGTATTGATGGTTTAGAGTAGAATGTCGAATAAACGGAGTGTGGAAAGACAGTAAAAGAGTGCTTAAAATCGAAGCCCAATTTTGTGAACCATAATCCAGGACGTTTGCACCACCTGCTAAAAAAACTGAGTAGCGGTCGACGTTTTTCGAAATTCCGTTTGGGAGTGATCGAGCATAATGATTTATAATAGAAGTTGGAAGAAACGGAGTGCATAAAACAGTAAAAGAGTGCTTAAAATCGATTCCCTATCCTTGGACGTTACAAGTACGTGCTAAAACAACCGCGTCACGGTCGACGTTTCTCGAAACTTTTGTGTGGAATGTTTAGTATTGATGGTTTAGAGTAGAATGTCGAATAAACGGAGTGTGGAAAGACAGTAAAAGAGT
The DNA here is from genome assembly GCF_002738345.1 of Cucurbita maxima. NCBI lineage: Eukaryota > Viridiplantae > Streptophyta > Magnoliopsida > Cucurbitales > Cucurbitaceae > Cucurbita > Cucurbita maxima. Next base: position 2,620 of record NW_019272552.1, on the reverse strand, counting down.
GCTTAAAATCGAAGCCCAATTTTGTGAACCATAATCCAGGACGTTTGCACCACCTGCTAAAAAAACTGAGTAGCGGTCGACGTTTTTCGAAATTCCGTTTGGGAGTGATCGAGCATAATGATTTATAATAGAAGTTGGAAGAAACGGAGTGCATAAAACAGTAAAAGAGTGCTTAAAATCGATTCCCTATCCTTGGACGTTACAAGTACGTGCTAAAACAACCGCGTCACGGTCGACGTTTCTCGAAACTTTTGTGTGGAATGTTTAGTATTGATGGTTTAGAGTAGAATGTCGAATAAACGGAGTGTGGAAAGACAGTAAAAGAGTGCTTAAAATCGAAGCCCAATTTTGTGAACCATAATCCAGGACGTTTGCACCACCTGCTAAAAAAACTGAGTAGCGGTCGACGTTTTTCGAAATTCCGTTTGGGAGTGATCGAGCATAATGATTTATAATAGAAGTTGGAAGAAACGGAGTGCATAAAACAGTAAAAGAGTGCTTAAAATCGATTCCCTATCCTTGGACGTTACAAGTACGTGCTAAAACAACCGCGTCACGGTCGACGTTTCTCGAAACTTTTGTGTGGAATGTTTAGTATTGATGGTTTAGAGTAGAATGTCGAATAAACGGAGTGTGGAAAGACAGTAAAAGAGTGCTTAAAATCGAAGCCCAATTTTGTGAACCATAATCCAGGACGTTTGCACCACCTGCTAAAAAAACTGAGTAGCGGTCGACGTTTTTCGAAATTCCGTTTGGGAGTGATCGAGCATAATGATTTATAATAGAAGTTGGAAGAAACGGAGTGCATAAAACAGTAAAAGAGTGCTTAAAATCGATTCCCTATCCTTGGACGTTACAAGTACGTGCTAAAACAACCGCGTCACGGTCGACGTTTCTCGAAACTTTTGTGTGGAATGTTTAGTATTGATGGTTTAGAGTAGAATGTCGAATAAACGGAGTGTGGAAAGACAGTAAAAGAGTGCTTAAAATCGAAGCCCAATTTTGTGAACCATAATCCAGGACGTTTGCACCACCTGCTAAAAAAACTGAGTAGCGGTCGACGTTTTTCGAAATTCCGTTTGGGAGTGATCGAGCATAATGATTTATAATAGAAGTTGGAAGAAACGGAGTGCATAAAACAGTAAAAGAGTGCTTAAAATCGATTCCCTATCCTTGGACGTTACAAGTACGTGCTAAAACAACCGCGTCACGGTCGACGTTTCTCGAAACTTTTGTGTGGAATGTTTAGTATTGATGGTTTAGAGTAGAATGTCGAATAAACGGAGTGTGGAAAGACAGTAAAAGAGTGCTTAAAATCGAAGCCCAATTTTGTGAACCATAATCCAGGACGTTTGCACCACCTGCTAAAAAAACTGAGTAGCGGTCGACGTTTTTCGAAATTCCGTTTGGGAGTGATCGAGCATAATGATTTATAATAGAAGTTGGAAGAAACGGAGTGCATAAAACAGTAAAAGAGTGCTTAAAATCGATTCCCTATCCTTGGACGTTACAAGTACGTGCTAAAACAACCGCGTCACGGTCGACGTTTCTCGAAACTTTTGTGTGGAATGTTTAGTATTGATGGTTTAGAGTAGAATGTCGAATAAACGGAGTGTGGAAAGACAGTAAAAGAGTGCTTAAAATCGAAGCCCAATTTTGTGAACCATAATCCAGGACGTTTGCACCACCTGCTAAAAAAACTGAGTAGCGGTCGACGTTTTTCGAAATTCCGTTTGGGAGTGATCGAGCATAATGATTTATAATAGAAGTTGGAAGAAACGGAGTGCATAAAACAGTAAAAGAGTGCTTAAAATCGATTCCCTATCCTTGGACGTTACAAGTACGTGCTAAAACAACCGCGTCACGGTCGACGTTTCTCGAAACTTTTGTGTGGAATGTTTAGTATTGATGGTTTAGAGTAGAATGTCGAATAAACGGAGTGTGGAAAGACAGTAAAAGAGTGCTTAAAATCGAAGCCCAATTTTGTGAACCATAATCCAGGACGTTTGCACCACCTGCTAAAAAAACTGAGTAGCGGTCGACGTTTTTCGAAATTCCGTTTGGGAGTGATCGAGCATAATGATTTATAATAGAAGTTGGAAGAAACGGAGTGCATAAAACAGTAAAAGAGTGCTTAAAATCGATTCCCTATCCTTGGACGTTACAAGTACGTGCTAAAACAACCGCGTCACGGTCGACGTTTCTCGAAACTTTTGTGTGGAATGTTTAGTATTGATGGTTTAGAGTAGAATGTCGAATAAACGGAGTGTGGAAAGACAGTAAAAGAGTGCTTAAAATCGAAGCCCTATTTTGTGAACCATAATCCAGAACGTTTTCACCACCTGCTAAAAAAACTGAGTAAAGGTCGACGTTTTTCGAAATTCCGTTTGGGAGTGATCGAGCATAATGATTTAGAATAGAATTTGGAAGAAACGGAGTGCATAAAACACTAAAAGAGTGCTTAAAATCGATTCCCTAACCTTGGACATTACGAGTACGTGCTAAAAAAACCGCGTCACGATCGACGTTTCTCGAAACTTTTGTGTGGAATGTTTAGTATTGATGGTTTAGAGTAGAATGTCGAATAAACGGAGTGTGGAAAAACAGTAAAAAAGAGTGC